>NC_068563.1:1818181-2121212 GCF_022201045.2 Citrus sinensis | reverse complement strand
CTGAAAATTCTCATTAAGTTGATTACAGACGAGCTGAGAGTCTGCTCGAATCTCGACCCTTTCTGCTCGTAATGCATGCGCCAGCCTAAGCCCAGTAATGAAGGCTTCGTACTCCGCCTGGTTATTCATGAGTTAAAACTCAAACTTCACTACGTAGGAGATCTCGGCACCCTCTGGACTCTGTATCACCACCCCTGCTCCAGATTCTTGCTCACCGTGTGACCCATCAAACCATTATCAACCACACTCCTTCTGGCCTTTCTTTTTCGGCTGGTCGTCCCTCATAAACCCCTTCATCAAGCTCTGTGCACTTTGCCACAAAGTCGGCCAAGGCTTGTGATTTGATGGCTCTTCGAGGTCGATAGGTTATGTCAAACTCGCTCAGTTCCACTAACCATTTAACTAAGCCATCGAATGCATCCAGTTTCAAGAGTGTTTTTCAAAGAGGTTGATCCGTTATTACTATTACTAGGTGCGCTTAGAAGTATGGTATGAGTTTACGCATTGCTGTTATTAAGGCCAGTGCCCATTTTTCCATCGCGGGATATCTAGTCTCCGCGTCCACCAAGGCTTTGCTGGTGTAGTAAAGTGGATGTTGATTTCCTTCATCCTCTCTGACCAACGCCGAACTGGTAATCCACTTAGAGACAGCCAAATACAAGTATAACTCATTGCCCTCCCTTGGAGTTAATAATAATGGGGCACGAGCGCGATATTCCTTCAGCTGCCTGAACGTCTCCTCACATTCTATTTTCCACTCCATTTTTCTTCCATTCCTCATAATTTGGAAGAAATGGTGGCAGTTATCCGTGGCCCTTGAAATGAATCGGTTTAAGGCTGCCAGCTTCCCCGTGAGGCTCTACACCTCCTTGATTGTTCGAGGAGACTTCATCTTTACTACTGCCCGTATTTTCTCTGGGTTGGCCTCAATTCCTTGGTGGCTCACCAGGAATCCTAAGAACTTACCCGAGCAAACCCCAAATGCACACTTCTCGGGATTAAGTTTCATTCTATACTTCCTCAACATCTCAAAGGTTTCTTTTAAATGCTGCACATGATCTGCTAAGTTCTTGGACTTTGTAATCATGTCATCCATGTACACCTTCATTGTGCGTCTGATCAATAGTTTAAAGATTTTATTTACCAATCTCTGGTAAGTGGCTCCTACATCTTTAAACTGAATGGCATCACCCTGTAACAAAATAAACCTATGTTGGTGATAAATATCGTGCTCTCCTCATCCTGCTTCTCTATGGGTATTTGGTTGTATCCAAAAAATACATCCATAAAACTGAGCAGGCTGTGGCCAGCCGTTGAGTCAACCAGTTGATCTATCTTTGGCAAAGGGAAACCATCTTTTAGGCATGCCTTATTGAGGTCCGTAAAATTCAAGTACATCCTCCACTTTCTGTTTGTCTTCTTTACCAGTACCACATTAGAAATCCACTCCGGATATATGGCTTCCCTAATGAAACCTGCTCGTAACAATTTTTCCACCTCGACATTTATGGTCTCGTACATCTCTTGGTTAAAACACCTCCTTTTCAGTCTCACCGGCCTAGCTCCTTTTTTTATTGCTAACTTATGGCAAGTGATCCCGGGATCAATTCCTGGCATGTCTTCATGTGACCAGACAAATATATCTGCATGAGACTGTAAGCACTTTACCAGCCCGTCCCTTATTGCCTGGCTCAAGCTGAATCCGATCTTTATTGTTCTGCTCAGATCATCTTGGTTCACCACCACCTCCTCCAAAGTCTCAGCTGGCTCCTGGCGACCATTCCTGGAATCCCATCGGCTATCGAGAGCGGTAACTTGTAAGGTCTCCTTGGCAGCTGTAGCATAACAACTCCTTGCCATTCTTTAGTCACTTTTCACCATGCCTACCACCCCGTTCACTCTATACTTCAACGCTAGGTAATATGTGGATATGACGCATTGGCTTACCCTCATGAATGGTCGCCTAAGTATTATCTGGTAGAGGCTTTTTTCTTCTACAACAATAAAATCCAACATCACCGTCTTTTTAGACGGCCTTGAGCTTATAGTAATCGGCAGCTCAATAATCCCCATGGGAGTAAACTGTCATCCTCCAAATCCTTTTAGGGATGTGTTCGTGCGTTCCAATTTCAGGTCTGCAATTCCCATTTCATTCAAGGTTGATTTAAAGAGTATGTCGACTAAGCCGCTTGTGTCCACCAGTATCCGTTGGAACTCTTTATCCACCACACTCGCCTTGATTACTAGTGTGTCCTCGTGGGGGTATAAGACGCCCTCTTCATCATCATCTGTCCACATGATGGGAACTTGTCTCACCTTCGCCATCTTGGCTATCGAAAAATTGAAAAACACCTATTTGCTGGTTAGAGCATATCTTCCATAATTCTTTCTTGCTTTATTCGAATCACTAGCCAGTGTTGGCCCTTCTGCTATTACCCTGATAGTTGGCTATTCACGCTCCAGGTCTCTCTTAGTTTCAGCTCCCAATGTGTATTGTGAATCCATAACAGGAAACACATCGTCGACATACTTACCAGATCTTCAACTTGGTTTTTCAGATCGTGGAACTGGCTGATAGTATGCCCATCAGCCCATGAGTGTCGTGAAACTTGCAAAATCGGCCTTCATCTCGTTTATGAACAGGTTTGGTTACTGAGATAGGGGGTACAGTAGGCCTCACCTTTCAATCCTTTCATATAGCTCTTCCATATAAACCTTCAATGGGGTGTACTACTTGTACGCTGGGTTCTGGTCAATCAGTTGGACTGCTCAGCTGTCATAAAAATCGCCATGGGTTGGCATTAGGGGTGGCTGGTTTGGTCGGCCAACCCTAGGGTTAACTACATTCAATGTCCTCAGAGTGTTGTGATAAGGATGGGGAGCTTTGATGCTGAGCTCGACCGTGCTGGAACGGTTGCGGTCTTTAAGCCATCTGGTAGGGACGAGTCCGAGCTAATGCTCCCCCACCTGCTGATGATTCTCTGGTTCGCTTCCTTGACACGCTCATACCTGGTACTTTCTTCTCCTTTCGCCTCAGCTCTTCCAACTGTTCACTCTTTATTTTCGCCACTTTCTCCTCCTCGATTTCTATATCCCTATTCGTCTGCTCATACCCCGTTAAATAACTCTGAATAATGGGGTTCCTTAGGTTGTACCACAATCAACCTATTCTCACCCCTTCTTTTAATCCTTTCAATGCCTGGCGATGATTGAAGACCCTCAAGTCAAGTATGACCCGATGATATCTCTTCACAAAATCTCGAAGAGATTTGTGTTCCTCTTATTTCATCCCTATTAAATCGTCTTCTGGGGCTACCGCTAGGAGGAACTGTTCGGCCAACTCTTGGCACATTTGCTCATAGCCCTTTATGCTTCCACGCGGCAACTTGCGATACCATTCTCGGGTTCGTCCCTCCAACGTCAATGGAAATACCCTACACCTTTGTGCTGGTGTTAACCCCTCCATCATATCATTGAAACGTTTAATATGCACCAACGGGTCACTTCTCCTAGAATATTTGAGGTCTGAAAAACGAAAATCCCTCGGTATTATTGTTCCCATGATTTCCACCGAGAGAAGAGATTCGTCGTCTAACATTATCCTCCAACTAGGGGATATTCTCCTATCCTGCATTTAATCTATTATCTATGCCAGCCGCCGCACTTCTCCCTCAAATTCCAAAGCTTGACTAGGATCGCGCGCAGCAACCTAGTCGCGCTCATGTTCAATAGTATGCAACCGCTGTCTAAAATCGTTCTCCTGAGCGTTCGCTTCTAGGCTATCGCTTCCCAAGACTCGCCCGCTACAGGATTGGTCCATCTCTTTATTTCCATGCTCTCCCAGAATCCGAACCGCATCTCTATATATATATACCCTTTTAGATAGTCCCCCCAGTAAATGAATTTCCTCGTTCCTATGCCTTCGATGACTGGGTTCCGCAGCTGCTTCACCTCCTGTTACGACAGTGTCATAGTCTCTTTTCCACTCATTCCTCATCTCGTGCAGTATTGCAGTAAGGGTTTCCATTTGGTTTTTTATTCTCTCCATTCGCTCTTGCATTAGTTTCTCTCTGGCCTCATTTGCTATTTCCTGGAGGGTGATTGCCTCATTGGTTTCATTATCGCCCCCTAGGGCGCCACCCCTTATCACATCCATAACTGCTCTTTTACTGTTCCATTAATGGTTATTCTCTCAATGATAGCTTTTTATTCGAATCCCCACAGATGGCGCCAAAATGTTGATGCTGAAATCTGGTCAACCTTTGCCCGACCAGATTGGCTCACCAACGATTGTACTGACTACGATGAAAACACTGCACTCCACAAGCTTCTGCAATTACACAAACTCCTGAAACTCAAATCACCATTCTTCCTCCTTCTTGACCTGCGCTCACAGAAATAAATCAGAGGCGCCGGTGATTTTCTTCGTCCTTCATGACCTGCACTTACAGAAATAAATCAGAGGCGCCGGTGATTTTCTTCGTCCTTCCTGACCTGCACTTACAGAAATAAATCAGAGGCGCCGGTGGTTTTTTCGCCAAAAACCCTCCGATACTTAAGTCAGTATACGGGGTTTTCGGAAAAATTATATAATTTAGGGTTGTGCAAACTAACAGCAATTTAATCAAAGAAAGGTGCCTTAGAGGCTTTTATGAAGTTAAATGTTGATGCCAATTTGGCAGAATTTCTCCCTCTTTGTTTTTTTGTGTCTCTTCTTTTCAATCGATTTTCCCAGATTTTATAGGCGATCACTTCGTGTCCCTAGAAAATTTCTTACGCCCAGTCATACTCGAGCGATCAAGGGTCATTATGGGTCTCAACAATCAACGTGGGTAAACATGGGGCATCATGTTCTCCCCAGCAGTTTAAGGTGTGGCGAAACTGTCGCACTGTCGTGAGATCGTGCCCTCTCTTTGGATGACAAGTTTCTGGTCGGTACGCGTTTCTGGTTGGTCATCACGTGCTCCATGGAGAATACACCACCAGGAATCTGCTTACATCATCTAGCCGAGGAGATTCATCCCCGACTAGGAATGGGGACATGTCCAACTAGTGCATCTTTAATACCCAAACACATACCACTTATGTTATTTTAGTATCATTGAAGGCCATTTTTCTATTAGTGATTGTTGTTTCTCAAGACTCTTGTTCTTAATTTTATGCTTCTATTTTTCTCTTTAAATAATTTTCCAAAAAAAAAGAATAATATTTTCTTCATCTTATAAGATGACCATCAACCTCTTCTGATATTCATCAAACTCCTATTATTTGAAGAAAATTCATATGAAAGAAAACAAAATTGGAAATGAATTCAAACATACCAAAGAATGTGTAATTAAATAATTAAGAGACAAGCTACTGATAAGAAATGTTATAAAACATATAGTTAAGGAGAAAACGCTTTTTTTTGAGAAACTGAAAAATGGAATGACTCCAGTCTAGCATCATAACATAAATTCTAGTCTTTATTCTAAAGGGAGGCATAACACAAGTGAGCTGTCTTAAGAAAGTTGGACCTAAATTTTCCGAACCTGCCATTTGCATTTCTGAATCTTTTCATGTCAGAAAATTTTGCCATACAATAAAAAAATTCTAGCTCCATGCAATTTGTCTTCAGGTTAAAAAGAAATATAAATCACTCAGTTGAACAAAAGAATTTTGCCAATAATTGCCCCATAGAGCTAGATTTTCCATATAATCTAATTTTCCCTTAGATAAGTCAATGTGATATATTCCTTATGTCCAAAATCCGAAGGAGATAGTTCTCCTAAATTTCTCATCTTTGAAGTCAAAATTCATTATACAACATTCATTAACGATAAGTCATCCAGTCCATGTCCTCATATGCCAATACTCCTTGCTCTTTTAGGAAATATAAGTAAATTGATGAGATTAGACACCGTGATTTTGTGTCTAAAGTGTATACTTCAGCGCGATCTAAATTCTTCCACTGAAAAATTCTTAAATATATGGTATGCATCTCCTGAACAAATGTGTGAACTCTTGTCAGAGCATCCCTGTGCAACTGATATTCTTACCTAGCATAAAGAACTAATATGAGCCTACCACATGGGAATGAACCATACATTATCCCTACACAATTTGAGGGACCAACAGGAGCTTGCCATGTTGAAAAGGTTCATAAGTCCCCTAGGTATCCTAAAATAAAAGAACGTCAAAGGTCTTTTAGAGACACACTCCAAATATTTGAATAAATTAAGAATATATTGAAATGCCTCTACATGAGGCGGGTCATAGCCAAATAAGTTATGCCATGTATTCCAAGGGACTTAAGGGTGCCCTCAGCAGCACTACTATATAAACCAAGCTTGAACCGCTAAAAGAGATTCTTCACTTTGGAGCCCACTCTTTATCTTATTCTCTTTCTTCTTTCTCTTTAAGAAATGGAAGTTTTTGACCTATCACATTTCCTCAAAATCATTTTATGTCTTCCATTCTTAGAGCTCTCAGGACCATACATCATACACCATAGGGGGTTCCCACTTTTATTATCATATTTCCATAAGAGATCGTCTTCCTCATTCTTTATCTCGATCCTCATCTTTCTAAGAGGCAATTGCTACTTATGAGCTTCTCCATGGCCAACACAATGTAGCCAGTCCCCTTTACCCTCCATACATAAGGACACTCGTAAGAAGTATCTCCATAGGCCAATATAGATCTCCCTTTTAGGAACCTGAGAAGAAGCATTAGGAAAGCCATTTCATATAAAGAACCTTTTTATAATATCATATTTTACATAATGGATGAATTATTGAGACGCTCCTTATAGACGAAGGTCATAAGCTGAACCACATAAATCTTGTGCCCTTTATATTTACATTTGTGTACATTTTATACTCCTTCAAGAGCATCCTTAAAGTTGCCGAAGCTCCTCAGGTGGTCCTAATTACTCCCTAGAGCTCCTTGAGGAACTTGTAAGCGTACCATGGCTTCCTGATGTCCTTGGGCCCCACAACGTCCCTTCGAGTTCCCTTAAACACACAGCTTCCTAACTGATCTGAGCACTATGTCACCATCTCCTAATCAAGTAAATGTTTAATGCTCTCTAGCCCACATTTGATGATAACAAACTAGGTTAAAAATGTTGGAGTTATTAAAATTGTTTTAAGTTCTTAAAGTCATATGATGTTTTTTGGCATGTTTAAGAATCATGACAAAATTGAATAACCGTTAATCTTGATACGGCAAACCAATTTTATAAAGATAATACTTAATTTTGATTCTGGAAGATAATAGTGAATCATTTATTAGAAAATGGCTAACTGATAAATTCCAAAGAGCAATTTAATTGAAAATGATGAACCGTTTAGCGCAAATAGGTAGCCGATTATTTCTTGCAAGTTTCTGGAATTAAACGGCAAACTAATAATCCTAAAATGTAAGCCAACTCCAAGCAGATTAGTTACTTAAATTTAATGGTAAATTGACTATTCAAAATTCAATGTAACAATAATTTGCACAAGGTCAAAATAATGATCTGACAGCAATTAATGGCGATTCAATTATGCTCAGAAAGTTAACAACAACTAGTTTTCTTCTCCAACTATAAAAAGACTCAATCAAATTCAAATTACAGTGATTCTACAATTATCATTGAGCTTGTCATTGCATACTCAATCTCTTTTGTACTTAAAACTTGATTAGTCTTTCATCTAATCACACTTTGGGCTTTCACTTGTAAACACATACATTGTGTGAAGAAAATTTTGTGTAATTTTCAAATTGAGTGTTTGAGAGTGTGGAAAACACTTGGATTAAGAGGTTTGGGATAACCTCTAGTTGTTAAGTTTGATTAACACCCGTGAAGTCAATTCTAAAGATTTTGAAGCTTTAAGGTATAAGGCTTGATTAGTGGAATCCTTAAGCCCAGTGAGCTTGGAGGCGTGGACGTAGGCGAAGTTTGCAGAACCATATAAAAATCCCGTGTTCGATTCTCTTTTCCTTCTCTCTTTACATTTAAATTGTTGATATTTATTTATTTTTTATTTGCTTAATATAGATATTTGTATTGAATTTTGTTTTAATTACTCTATAATTTTTAGAAACCCAATTCGCCCACTTTTGGGCTGCTTAGCTAATATTTCAACCACTAGGATGAGCAAAAAAGGGTTGAAACAATTAGTAATAAATTGTTGTAACTTGTTGACTAATAAGTCAAAATTCAGCTGATCATAAATATATTTTGTGCATGTGGAAACTTGTATTCGGATAATAATAGGACAATGATTATTGTTGAGTTGCTGAAGTCTTTCGTCCTCTTCCAGACTTTTGAAGAATATATTTTTAAAAATTTTAAAATAAGATGATGAAACTAGAACACAAGTTGTTAAGAATTGGTCAGTTGGATTTGACTTCTAACATCATAAGAAATTATGATGCTTATTCTTCATGGTTGTTTACAAGATCTACTTTTACATCATGATTAAATGTTGTACATTCTCTTTAAATTAGACTTCTTAAAAACCTCAATCCTCAGTTTATTTACATATCTATTAAAAAACTGAGTCGCACAATAAAATTATGACATAAATTACCTAAATAATTAAACTTTTAGAAATAAAACAGAAAATTTTATAAATAGAACAACAATTCAAAATACAGAAAAACACATAAGGAAATTAAAAAATTAAGAATATTAGCATCAAATTTTGATCAATGAATAATAATAAAATAATACACGAGGGCGCTATTATATGAATTTACAACCCGATAGTTTATACAAAAAGAGTATAAAATCGAGCAAGAGTAGGTAACAAGGAAACTTCTTGATTAAGTTCCTTGAATTAAGACTTGACAGAAACTGCCAATTGGGCCCCTTACGTTTATGGGGGCCGAAAATATGGATTCATGATGGACATGGTAAATCCAACCCAGATACACGCAATTGCCATTAAATTAGAAACATAGATAGATTCTCTCTAGTTGGATTATTTATTGAATTCGGCTATTTGAGCAACTCCAACGTAGATCCAGCAAATGTAGGTGTGCGATCAAAATTTAGAGGAGCTGTCATTCTTTAATTGAGTTGCTATCATCGCACTTTTATATTTGTTGGCTCTATGTTAGAGTTGGTCCAACGTAGCCTAGCCGTGGCCTTTTTTGAATTAGGGTCCAAATGATTTTAGTAATTCTTTAATTGGGTCAACATTAATTTTCTTATTTAGGATTAGGTCATACTTTTATTCCTTTAAGTCAATTGAGGATTTCTTCTTTAAAAAGTTTTCGTATTTGTTTCGGCTTTCCTCGTATATTCATAATTAAGGCTTTAATATTTTTCTGATTTCTTCTTCTTTGGTTATTGGGGCCCCGGAGAAAAGAAGAGAAGAGAATGAAGGTCAGGGAAAGACCCTCTATTCCTGATGAGATTGTGGATGAAATTATTATAAAATTACCCGCTAAATCTCTAATGCGGTTCCGGTGTGTCTCCAAGATTTGGCTCCACAAAATCGACAGTCTTGCTTTTGCTATTAAGCGCAGTGCTGCTGCTTCTGCTTCTGCCTCTGCAGATGAAGATAATCAAATTCTGCAATTAACCTTTGCAAGTAAGCCTCCTTTCCCCTTTCACTTGCTAACACTAGAAGATGGCAATATCATTAAGAGAAGCGCGCATCCAATTTTAGAGCTTCCAAACAATATTCAAGAAAGCAATTTCATTAGTCACTCTGCTTATGGTTTATTTTGCTTTCACACTCGTGGGGGAGTTGGGAAAGCTTATCTATGCAATCCACTTAGAAAGGAGGTTTTAGAGCTACCGCAAGCAACAACTGGTGGCAGTTGGTTAGATTTTTATGCAATGGGATTTGATGGTACGACCAGTACATATAAGATTGTTCGAGTTTTTGGAAAGAGAAGCGAAATTTACACTTTGGGCACGAGTTCATGGCGTGAAATCTCCTCTGTTCCCCCTGAGGATCTAGACAACATGAGTAACGGAGTATCTGCTTATGGAGACATGCACTGGGCGGATGATGATCACTTCAGTTTTGGACAAAGAAAAGGCGTTGATAACTGTGTGATAATATCTTTTGACTTCAAAAAGGAGGAGTTCAAGCGGACCCCTACTCCAGACTTTGGTTCTTTGTCATATGAACACGAAAGGTTCGTGATGATTAATTTGAAGGGATGCTTGGCTATTGTGATTCTGACTCCCGAAGACATTGAGATATGGATGATGAAAGATTATGATCGGAAAGAGTGGGTTAAAGAGTACAAAATAACGCATAACTGTGAGCTCATTATCAAGGAATTCTGCTTGTATGTAGGAGCTTGGGGTCCCGGGGTTGTTCTTGATGCTTATTGTAGCCAGAAATTGCCTGTAGTTGTTTTTGACCTTAAAACTAGAGAGGTGTTAAATCTGCAGGTTCCACAGAGAGTGGATTATAACAGAAGAAACTACAGTTACGCTGCGAACATTCTTTCCCTCAGACACTTTGGCAACATAATTGGAGCAGAGGAGGATCGTAGGTGCCAATTCCTCAAGACAGCTGATTTGGTTTATCTTAGGCCGTAGATTAGTAGGAGTACTCATTGATTGTGTTGGTTCTGCAGCTTCTTCTCTTTTTCTTTTGGAAAAAAACGCTAGAGCTGAGAACAAGTTTGTAGTCAGTGTAATCATAAATTTCACTTCCCATCTGTAAGGGTTTTATTTAAATGGTTTTTACCTACAAGAATTACAGTGTATTGTTCTTGATCCCAAATTAGCCAAATAAATAAATTTTCACCCTTGTACTTTGTCAGGGAACATGGCGTTCTGTTTCACTAATATAAAACACTTAATATTGTATTCAAATACGCACTTTCTTTGATGAATTACCGGCATATATAAGGGAATGCAGTCTTATGCAGATGATTACCACCTTTAATCAGGCAAGAGTACTGGAAGAATACAATATTTGGTCGTTGAGCTGCTGAAGCAATGTGCCAGATCTTGGAGGCACGATGGAAAATCAAAAGTGTTTTGACAGGCAGTCTCAGGAAGATTTGTTAGTAGACGATCTCAGCAGGATCATATGCACTTCAACCTCCTGCAAACCGCTTGTGATTATTTATTTTTCCAATACGGAATCTTCCAAGACGCTGTATTCACTATCACCTTATAAACCCAGCATTCATTCTTTCTATTAAATTTGCCCTTCCGATTTTTATTTGTGACTCTTGGACAGAGGGGATATCTTTCATCTACTTAATACATTGATTATTATGATATAATTAGAGAAATTTTGATAGATAATTTCAAAAGAAACTATAAAAGAGGGTTTTTTTAATATTGAAAGACTATCTAACACTATCTATAATTGAATAAATCCACTAGACTAAAAAAACTTGTACGTCGATAATAATAGAAAGGACTTAGATAATTGACAAAAATTAAAATACTTGCTGAAAATAATTAAAATAATATAATTGTTGTATACCATAATAGAATTATGAGATCACATATATGTCTCCTAGGTCTGATACAAATACCTTCGGAATTGCCCACAAATATATACGATACTCGAATAGTTTTTACAGATCAAAGAATAATAGAAGTCACAAAATGTCAAAGTCCGTGCATTCCTTGAGAGATCGTCTACGAAATCTTTCTGAGACTCCCCGTTATTCGCTCTAGCGGTTCCGCAATGTCTCCAAGTTCTGGGTTGACCCAATTGACAGCGTTTCTTTTGCTATCAAGCATGTTACTTGTTCAGCTGAAGAACAACCGCAAATCCTGGTTTCTCCCTGTCCTAAATTAGGTGCTTATACTCCCTTGCGTTCACTTATATACGATGATGATAACGGTGTCAAGGAGAGTGACCAGTATCCGAATCCAATCTTAAAGCTCTGGTCTAGCTGTGGGAAGAAGTCTATTCTCTCTCTCAGGTTGCTTACGGTTTCTTATGAATTGAAGATATTTGCCATGAATTGAAAACCTTTTGATTCTACCGAACATCGGAATTCAAGAAAGAGGAATTCAAGGTGACTTCTCGTCCGAACATTGGATTTGAAAACAATGAAAAGGGTTAAGTTGGTTAATCTGAGAGGATCCCTGGCTATTATCAAATTTTCATCCAATGATGTTTCTGCTGAAAAGATTATGACAAGAATGAGTGGGCAAGAGAATAACAAAGCATGAATCCTTGGAGAATATTGAAATTCGTTTTTCTATAGGTGTTTGTGCACCTTTCTTATTTCAGGATTATCATAATGATATAGTTCTAATTTTTTACCTGAAAAGGATTCACGCATTTTCACACATCATCCTCCACGGAGGAGGGAGAGCTGTTGTTTAAATTACTGGCTCACAAGGATCTTCAATCATGCAGGAAACATTCTTTCGCTCAAGAAGTTAACTTCAGCAAATTGGTTCCAGCTGCTGCAGAGGGTCATAGATGCATCTTTGAGTTTGAAAAGACAAGTCGATCGGTTTATGTTACTATTGGGAAAAGAACTCACACAAGCGGTTGCAAATTAAGCGGAAATTAAATTTTTTACTCCTTTATCTGATTAAATGATTAAAATGAGATGTGTATCATTTATTAATAAGGCAAAAATAAATCAACACAATTCAAATTAAAAAATCAATTATAAGAGATCAATATTTTACGTGAAAAACCCAAAACGAAAAAAATTACGAGACCATAATATGATATAATCTTTTACTATATCAATAGAATTACAATACAAATTTTTTTATAAATAACTCTAGAGGCTAATAACATTAAGAATATCAAAAATTTTAATTTGCCGTAACAGTTTAATATTTGTCAGTCCAATAAGTAAATATCTCAAATAACAACTAATAAGAAAATAAAATAAAAATTAAGGCCAGTAGAATTATAGAAGACGATGCCAGGAGTTTACTCTTTAAATTTAAAAAAAAAATGGAATTAGAATCAAGCTCAAACAAAGATTAAAACCCTTTCCAAACCAAGTTCAGGCCGCTGTCTCTCTCTCTCTCCCTCTCTCGTTCTTTTTTTTATTTAGTTCAGTGTTTTTTTTTTTTTCTGTCTTCCGTTCTTTTTCGGATTTTGTGACTGGGGCCGCCGCATGCTTTTGTTCTTTATATATACATTTTCTATTCGCTAATTTCACTTAACCCCACAATATTTCTTTAATTACATAAACACCTAAACTAATGAAACTTGGGCTTGGGCCACCCAAATGAGGTGGACCCAACAGTTTCTCCATCGTTTTGTGTCTATCTTAGAGCCCATTTGAGATTACTTTAAAAAAGTAACTTTAAGTGTTTGATAAATAAAAAATCAAAATTATTTTTATTAAATCAGTCTTCTTGCAACTGATTTTGAAAAAAGAAGAAGGAGTAACTTTTAAATTTTGATTTTAAAAATTAATTTTATCTTTTAATATAATTTCAAAAATATCCTTAAAATTATTACCTAAACCCAAAATTATCCTTATTCGAAGGAAACAAAATCAATAATTTAATATTTTTTATTATAATTCCTCAATATAAATTTATTAATATCAATTTGGTGGTTGAATTATTATTAAATTTGGTTCATTATATTATAAGTTTAATTATCAATTGTTTTAAGATAAAAAAATAAAATCAATATATTATAAATATTATTTTTAGTAAAAATTATTATCATACTTAATTGAAAGTATTATATGTACATGTTTTATATGTATAAGTAAATTTTATTGTACATTATATATATTTTAGTCATTTATTTTCTTTCAATAGTTTAACAATAAAATTTACTAAACGTTCGTAACTGCTTTCAAAACTCACAATATTTTTGAAAATAAAATTTACCAAACACTTAATTGATTCTCTTCGCAACTAATTATTCCAACAACATAACTAACAAAAATTATTTTAGAAATTACAACATTCTCAAATTGGCCCTTAATAGAATACTTTTCTTTAATCCGCAGGCAATTGATACCATCATCTCAATCATAAGTTCTAAAGCAGATTAGAGATTTCACATCACAATCAAACATGAAATCACCAACTAATAATATTAAGACATGTGACAATGGAAGTTTAAAAAATCTTGAAATAAGCATTACATATTTCCCTCTTTTCATTATTCCTCCAAGATTTTCAAAAGTAAAAGATAAAACATTAAATTTTTCTCTCTCACTTAATTAATTCAATCTTATTTTCTCTCTCTGTTTCAAGTCTCCATCTATCATCTTTTTTGAAGAGAGATCAACACTCCCATAAAAAAGAAAAAAGAAAAAAAAGAGAGAGATCAACACTTTGACTAATTTATGTGTTATATGTAAATAATTTTAACAATATAGGTCCAGAATCAATAGTTCATAATTACAGGAAGAGTTTTAATGGTTTCCTCTGAAGCTAACAGAAGAGTAAGCTCAAATAATGGCTGTTGGTGGTGGGTGAATTTAACTTTTTTTTTTTTGGTTTGGTGAATCTTTAGTTCATTTAATACCCATTTTAGTTTGCCTAAGGAATGAAATTAAGGTAAGTAATATAACTTTTTGGCCATTGTCCTTGCTGTTGATTTGGCTTCAAAACGGGGCTGCTGGAACTCTAAATGGTATTTTCCGCTTGCCATTCGGTTCTAACCTAAGGTTTAATGAAAGAATGAAGCTATGATCATACCCGAATAGACTCCTTTGATGTCTCCAAGCCGACCATAGTAAAATAGAATAGAATAGATAGGCGAAGCAGCCAATTTGGAATGGGAGGCATAGGATTCGTGTTTCCAAATCGAATCTTCATACTACAAGATAATGAAATTTCAACAGTGAAAAGTGAAATAGTAGTTGGAACCTTTGACATTGAAATTTGGGTACAGTTTGAAAGTTTTAATAAAAATGGCAAGACTCATGTTTCAAAAATCATCTTATCTTCACCGTCAACAGAAATCTTCTGCTTCGTAGTGACAAAAGTTAACTAAAATCATCTTCATCAATTAGAAAAAAAAGAAAAAAAAAATTCTTCTTCTTCAATCTTCACCATGTTCCACAAATGGCAGCCACTAGAACAAAGATAATAGACGACGATTCAGGAGAATGAAAAAGAGAATAAGATTGAGTTAATTAAGGATGAGAGAGAAAATTTTAATGTTTTGTCTGTTTAACTTTTCAAAAATTGAGAATTTGGGAGGGATAATGAAAAGAGGGTAATATGTTATTTTTGTTTTGAAATTTTTTAAATTTCTCTTGTCACTTGTCTAGATATTATTAGCCAATGATTCTACATCAAATTGTGACAGGAACCTTTGATGTACTATAGAATTTCTCTGTGACAATTAACCACAATAGTCTTTGAACATAATGACATGAGACATCAAGTAATTCCTGACTAATAATTATGTGTGGAGATGTTCTTCAAGGACTTTGGGTACAGTGGAGCAATGGCTGCAATTAAGATATAAAAATTAATATTGTGAATACATAATAAGTACAAATTTTAATTTATAATTATGAAAAAAATAATAAAATTTTCATTATATAAGCGGTAGATCAAGGTTCTGCACCTATTAAGTACCAATTTTACATATAATTTTGTTATGTATTTTTGTTATTTCTTATCGGCCTCCTACTGTGTTAACTACAAATTCTTGGATAATAGAAATATATATACACACACACCCACATGATAGTACTATGTTATTGTCAAATGTTATGAAATTTTTGCAATGATATAATTAAGTATGGCCTAATTTAAAAATGCTCATTATTTTTTGTTTGAATTAAAGCTCGTTAATTCATATTCAGTGAAAAAAGAATATTTTCTATTTGACTAATCAAGGATTACACATCCATGTAAACAACTAAAATATGTCACGTCACGCCATTGTCTGGGTCGAATTCAAAAAACGGTATTCGCATGTTTTTCACCAATTCTTTCGTTAGAACACGAAGTAGTATACCGACTCTTTTAACAGAAAATGTAGTTGGATTTTTATGTTTCACTATAATTTTTTATTTTTATTTTTTTCGTGTATTGATTAAACAAAAAATGATTAGTTTGAAATATTTAATTTTTTCCTCTTAAATTTGAAGTCAATTTTCCAATTTGAAATATAGATAATTATTTGTTATGGAAAAAGACAAAAGCGTGCATAGATTCAAAAATTTGAGAAATTAAAAAATAATTTGAGTGACTCCATATGCCGTCCATGGTTTCAACCACCAAACTTTGAATGCAATAGTTTTATTAGTCCTTCAACATAACAACCATTGCGTCACCGAAAGCAGAACCTATTAATCCCTTCCAAAATCGTCCGTTAAAAATCTTGATTTTTACATTTGTAAGTACAAAGTATAAAAGATAATCAATTAAATTTTATTTGTACTTTAATTAGTTTATAACAAACTAAAGATTCATATAGCATTTGATCCTTATGTTATATTATAGCATACCATTTTATTTTACTATTTACTTCACCTTCTAACTTCTTATTTGTATATTGTAAATTGTTAATTATTTTAATAGTAAAAAGGAGTTATAAGTATTGTAGTATTTTAGCTCACTTTCCAAAATCTCAATACACCCAAACTCTCAAAACTCTAAAACAAGAGCTTATAATTTCAAGCTCTCTAAACTCTCGCTGAATACAAGAAAACTCTTCTCAAATTTGGATGAGCAAATGAGGGAATGAGCCCCTTTATTTATAGCCAAAATCTTGACTACTAATCACGTATTTTTTCAATTATTTATTATTTTTCAAATTCAAAATTGTAGATATTCTAAATATCAATATTGACACTCAAGCAATCCGATGAATCTAACAATTTTGTGACAACAGATTATGGAATGACAACAGATTATGGAATATGTCATTGAAGGGTTTACAATTAAATGTTCCGTTTAGATATAGCATAAAAGAAATTAAAAAAATAAAAATCTTGCGTTTCTTTTGTCATCCATTCGCATTCATGAAAAAAATTCGTATCATCCATAGCGAGGCTTTTTACTTTTTGTTATTTATTTATTTTTCTTTTGTCCTTAAAAGTAATATTTTTACTGAATATTTTGGCAATAAAAATTATTGTGAAATCGTGGGTGTAGTAAGTGTTTTAATGTGTTAAGATAGCTCCACCCTTATAATCGATAAAAAATTTTTAGGACGTTGACTCCCAGCAACCTCAAAATGTATTTTAAAATTTGCTCTTATGTTTCCGATCTTATCTTGTTGGAAATGACTAAGAATTTTTTTTATTATTATTTTTTAATCGTGCAACATAAATTGGCATTATTTTACAAACACGTGTTAAAATTGACTAAGAATTATGGTTTTATTTGGTTTTAAGATATTGCATCTTTTAAACAACATATGTTATTAAAAAAATTAAATTTCTAAAATAAAAATTAATATTGTGTAATAAATATGATTTTAAATAATAATTTTGATAAAAATAGTAACAATATTATAAGTTTTTCATCATATAAGTCGTGGATCAAAACAAATTAGCTCTCAGGACATAGAGCTAATATTTATCAAATATTTTAATATTATAACTTTGTAGTTATATCTATCAAACCTCAATAATCTAGAGCCGCCAAGGCAATCAAAATATGCCACTAACACGCCACCACCAAGTCAAATTTGCTTTCCATTTCAATCGCCAACTGTAAATGAACCTGTCCAATACCATCCAAGTGACAATAGAATTAGGCAAGTTCAATTATTAAATTTTACCCCTCTTGTTAAAAAACTAAATAACGTGATAATTGTGCACGCACAAGTCAGATGGTCAAACCAAAAATGATCATCTTTTTTCCCACGGACACCGTGTTTCGGGCACTAGAAATAGCCATGACTTTCAATTGCTATCTAATTTGCCAACTGTAAGCACCAAAGTCAAAAGGATACATTATGTTTGACAAAAGCAAAATTGTATTTATCCCAATATATTTATCGAACCATTTCATGGTTATAAATACATGAACTTGTTCATAATACTTTTGTCATAGGCAAACCAAAACTTCATAGACTTTGAAGCTAACTCTAATCAAAGAAGGAAAAAAAGAGGTTATAATGGAAGGGCTAATTCCATATCTTGTCCATGCGATGAAGAAGCAAAAGCCACACCACAGCTACCGCAGCTTCTCTGTGGGTTCGAGTCGTAGCTACCATTTGTTAATCGGAGGAGACTCGTTTGAGGGATCTTCCCACCGGCGAGCAAGGTCAGATTTTCAGCAGCCTGCTGTGGAATTTCCAGGGCAACGATCCGGAGCTGAATTTATTAGTGGCGCTATCAAAGGTTCTGTAAATGCTCCTTCTCAGGCTATTGGTACTGGCTCAAGGTTTAATTCTTGTCCTCAGCAGATGAACATTGAAGCTAATAACTTCTTGAATTTGAGAAAGAAAATTGCTTGAGATTATTATTTATTCATGTAATTTATATTTACGGTGGTCAGGCTCATTGAAACCAATTGTAATGATGGCCACATAACCTTTCCGTAGTTGCAATTGTATAGCGTGTTTGGATTGTTATGAATAATGAACTGTGAAATTTGAGATTCATTCATCATTTGGGCACAGCCGAAAAACACAACCACAAAAACACAAAAAAGAACATAAATAAATAATAACAATAATTATGAAACAAAAATTGGAGATAATGAAGTGGGTCTTTGGAGGAGTTTGACTATCTAATACAAAGATCTTCAATATCCGTCACTGGCGGGGTACTCTTAGCAGACATCTTATCAGGTAGATTCACCACCAGCTGACCACACGCGCCGCTTATATCCTGACCCATTTGCTTACGAACCGTTGTCCGGATATTATAGGAGCCCCTGAGAATTTTCTGAAAACTTGATACTTTATTGTCGCCGGAAGTTCTGAATTGACTGGCACTACCAATTGGATTAAAAGGTATCAAATTCACAACCTGCTTCACAAGGCACTCGGTCAGAAGAAGATTTAAGAAAAAGAAGTATTGAGTGATACAGCTGTAATGTACTGATGATCATAATATGATCATAAAAAACATATGCTAGACATTCCACAATACGGCTAAGTAATCAAAAGGAGAGAGAGAGAGGGTCAATGTCAAACTGGAAAAATTGTGCAGTTCCGATCAAGCAGAAATGTAACATAAAAATGTCTTTCGTATACTCCCAGCTGTTAAGTTCAAGTTCTCACCACTTGAAATGTCTCTAGCAATTTGCCAAGTTGGTGAGCATGCTGCTCTTCATCATTCACCCCATCAAGCATGATGTACTCGATAAAGATCTTTTGCTGACTGAAAAATTGAAATACCAAATGAGTTCTAAATGAGGCTCAAATGATTCCAGGAAAACAAAAGAACAATCTGAACTTAATTAGTGGGAAAATTAATGGTAAATATATGCCTACCTGTTCTTTTGGTATTCCTTAAGTGCATTCATGAGCTTTTCCAAGGGAAAAGCTCGAGCCGCGGGCATTATCTGACAACGGACATCTTGAACAGGTGCATGTAGGGATACCGCCAAGTTCAAACCAGGTAGATCACTATGAAACTTGTTGATAGCATGAACAATACCAACCTAGAGAAGATAAATTGCGATTGGGATGCTAGTCAGCCAAGTATCGTCTACATTCATGAGCCACTAAAACATGATGTTAGTTTGTGCACTTACTGTTGACACTGTTATTCTCTTTGGGGAAACCTGAAATGGCAGTCCTGTCATGATGCGAACAGCTTCTACTAACGCAGCATAATTATTCAATGGTTCTCCCATTCCCTGTTAACAAGACAGAAAATGAAAAGCGTGCATTAATTCCATCTACATTAGAGCACCAATTTTGGACAAAGTTGCACCCTCGCTTTTGTATAATATGATATCAGAAAATTGTATCATTTAACTAAAATAAAGGGAAAAAAAAACATAAAAAAGAATAAAGAGGGAGGAAAAAGCATTAAATCTTTTGAAAGCCCATTTGTATTGCAGTCGACTGGAAGCACATCAACCCATCTTAACACAGAGGTAAACTCCAATAAGGGATGATAGAGAATGTAGTTCTGTTACTATTATTTATGAAGGCATTGCTGATTGCCCACTATGAACTGCCCTAGCACAATCATATGCATATTAATAGAAACAGGATGGACCCATATAAAAGAAGCTATTAACGAAAATCTGTTTTTTCTATTTACATGTATGCTTCAAAAACTCAAATAGAAACTGCTTATAATCAAGTAATTCAGGAGGAAATAGCAAAAGCTAGATGCTTGAGTGAATGCGAGCATCAATCCATGATGCAATTTTTTGAAAATGTCTCTACAGTAATGAAAGTTCGGCTTACCTTCACCTCCTACATAATCAAAATTGGAACTTTAACCTACCCCAAACCAACCCCAGGCTGCTCCTTCACTATTTGAGCCAAAGCCCCAAGGTGAGATTTGAGAATTATAACCAAAACCACCGTGTCAGCCTCAAAATGATACATAATAACTCATTTTACACATTCAAGGACGTTTATCTGATGATTGATACAGTAAAGATACAACTCAGCAAATGGAAAACACAATTACCATGAAAACAACATTGCGTATGTTTGACAAACGGGAGGCATGAACCAGTTGCTCTACAATTTCTCCCGACGACAGATTGCTTTTAAATCCCATAGTTCCCGTAGCACAAAAATTGCAACCCATTTTACAACCAACCTGATAAACTTCAAACTAGTTAACAGGGGTACACCTAAAACAAGCTCCATTGGTTTTAGTTTTCAGTCCAAGAAAAATGCTTCATGTTACCTGGGATGATATGCACAAGGTCGATCTTGGTCCACCAGGACGCGGCTTCCCATTATACTTCCCCAAGCTACTATCATATCTCATTATCACAGCCTCCACAAAACCCCCATTCTGGCAATCCATCACAACACAAGCTGAGATACATTACTAACATCATAGATAAAATTGTAATAAGCAATATAGAAGACACCAATTAAAACTGCTTTTTGCATATTTTATATAATATTAGCTAAAATTGAGTGCAATTTGCTGGTGAAGCACTTTCTAAATAAGTGCTTTTTCAGAAGAGTGCTTACACTCAATTTCTGGAATAGCACTTCCAAATCATCCTCATAGAATCATAACTTGTTTGAGGTACCTACCTGCAACTTGACGAGGAGCTTGGTGGTGACGTCATCACTGGAGTCGACGACGGAATGAAGAGTAGAGGTGAGAGGCTTGAATTTAGAGCGAAGGAGGGAGTAAGCCGCGGAGGGCAAAGATGGAAATTCGTCCCATTCACAGTTAGGGTTTTCAATCACGTACCTATACTCATCATCATCATCAACCATTCACAAAGCAAAAATCACATCAGACTCCCTGAGCTCCAAAATTACTAGTAAAAGAAATTTAAAAAAAATGTGCAAAAATATTGAATAAATAAGCAAATACGTACTTCCAGATTAAAGGAATGAAGTGCTGTTTGATTCCGGCCTTTTCGAATTCGGCTCTGATGATTCCGCCGTCGAAGACAGATCGATAATCATATGTCATTTCTTCTGTTAATTAATTCCTGCGTTTGATTAAGATTTCTTAAGTGTAAAGATTAAGACCGAGCGATTTGTCTCAGCTTCTTCAAGCAGCGGTTTTTCCCTTCTTCACGTCAGAAGCCAGAAAGTTTTTTTCCGGCGGGATACGCGGAACGACGTCGTTTGTCGATTGTAATATAAGCTAATCAAATTCAGCAAGAAACCACGTCGTTTAGAGGAAAATTAATTTAATTGAACGAATATGTAAGGAGATTAAATAATTCATTGTTACTTGGTAAATTAACAGCATCAGCAAATAAAAATTTAAATAAAAATTTATTATTTATTTAAAAAATTATATTAAATAAAATAAATTATATTACTAAAATGTATTTTAAATAATTCTTTTTTACAAGAAATATTTTGTTATTTTTTATAGTTTTTTTATTTAATATTATATTATTTTTATCTCATTATTCTTAGAGAGAGAAAAGTGTTATAATTATTATTATCATTTGGATTAAAATTTTTTTGATTAACATAATATCAAATTTTGAGGAGATTAAAGAAAACAAAATCCAATTCAAAAAGGTCGTCAACATGAGTAGCACCCATTAAAAAAATAAATAAAAAATAAAAAAGATGGGAAACCTTGCACCGAAATGATATTCAAGCACAATATATTGGGTTGGGTGCTAATTTCATAAACAAGTGCAGTAATGCAAACTGAAGTCTACTCTTGAGAGCAATTTTTCCTTATGAAGACAGGAGTGCTTCTAACTTGGCAATCCGATCCTCTTCATCCTTCGGGGTTGGACTCCGGTTAGCCTCCTGAAACAGATCATGCTTCCACTTGTCACCTTGAGTGCCACCCAAGTGAAACTCTTGCCTTCGGTCATATCTATCTCTACCCCTATAATCACCAAAACCACCACCACCTCCACTACCATACCTTTGTCTTGATGGGTAGCCAACCCTCTGTGATTCTTCCCTGTTTGCCAATCTCTCTCTTGTAGGTGGTCTATCATATATCTCTGAATGGTGGGAATTGCGGCTTCTATCCTCCCTTCTTTCACTTCCTAATGGAGGTCGCTCAGCAGCGCTGAGGTTGACTTGCTCTAGTGCTGTTTTATCGGCATTTTCAGAGTCCAATGGGATCTTCTCTTCTCTAAATGCACGTCTTTTTCGGGCAGGTGCTTGTAGATCAGCTTCCAACTTGTGGAATCCATCATGGCTCCAAACACTCTTGTCATCACCCTTAGCTTGCGCTTTTTCATCTCTTTGCCGTGTATCATAAGATTCTTTCTTGTCTGATGCTCCTTCATATTTCTGATTCCTCGAATCCCTCCGCCAATCACGCTCTTAAAAGGAAAGATATTGTAAGTGATATGTGGTTGAGACAACAAACAATGTTCAAGCTTCCACTAAAGTATTAATAAAGGAATATCAGAATATAAACTATTCCTTGTATCTCAATGACCCCCCTAAAAAATTAATAAAAGAATATCAGAATATGAACTATTCCTTGTATCTCAATGTCTCATCTCTCAATGTCTCATCTGACACACCACAAGCACATTTATGGGCGTTTTTAGTAATCAGAATGATCTAGAACCAGAAAAAAAAATGGGAATACGAATAACTTGTTTACTTTGCTATAGGAATCAAAATTAAAATGAGTTATATTGCTATAAATGTGTTAACTTTATCTTAAAATGGGAATAAATTGTTGCAAGTTGCTAAAATGACCTTAATTGATTATTGTCATCATTTAATATAATCATTGTGACTATTATTATTAACAATAATTATTTTAATAATAGTAATTATTATTATTATTGTTGTTGTTGTTGTTGCTGTTGTTATTGTTATTATTATTTTTAAATGGGTAAAACGGAATTTTCAATTTTCACCCAGGGTACAAATATAAATTCACTCTTCATTCCCATTCTCCATTCTCATTCTCATTCTCACCTCCCCATGGAAATGAGATTCTCATTCCTCCTTTCTAAATTTGTAGGGCCATCACCAATTGCATTCCCATTCCTTCATGGTTTTTGCAGCAAACACTACTAATAATTCCCATTTCCCATTCTCATTTCTTAATCCCACCACAAACACACCATTAGTTATAGAGTAAGAAACAAAGGGAGCAATTTGGGACCATAAACGGGCCAAAAAAAAAAAACAAAATGTAGTTCGAAACTCACCACCAGCAGCTCGGCGACTGAAGCTTCTACCAACTTGCCCGGCATTACTACGCTCATCGTGCTGTAATAAGACACGCACAGGCAAGCCTAAGATTGTTATTTACAAGGAACTACTTGTATAGTTCTAGGCACGGAGCCGAACAAGAATCCTGCTACATCAGCCCAGAAAAAAGGTTTGCATACACTGAATAACGACCAAGTAATTAAATTCAAAAAAAATACAGCACGTTTAATTGACCAAATGATCAATCCAGAGTGCAGAAGAATTTTTATGTCAACCTGGATACAAGGCTCAATAAACTTTGGGACACGCTGTATGCAGATATTCATACAGGTAACCATCTACATAAGAGCAGGGAATAATTGCGTTCCACGTACTTAATCTAGTATGCTTCAATGGTCCCAATCTAGAAGATAAATATATGTCTTAATACCATAGACTTTCAATGGAGCTACTCATTTTCTGTTAAGCAACCAGCAAACCACAATTTTTTCACTGCTTACTTCCTCCACTCTGTCAATGCGCTGCCCTAATATGAGTTAATAGTCACATACTTTAATTGTTTAAATCATGCTTTTCCATAATCTTTCCATTCTAGTTTATTTCTCATGAAAGCTTCCAATTGTGGTGCAATTTCTTAAGAGTCTTATGACTTTGTTCACGCCAACCCCATTACTTTCAAATATGGAGATAGTTAAATGTACAAATTTCATCCAACCAGCTAGAATTCATAGCCAGCAAGACTCTAGACTGACACACTAAACTTACATGTGAAACACGTACTGCCACTACCTAAAGGGTGGAAACCAGCATAGCCAGGAACTATTTGAACTCATCTTTCTCTAAGAGAAACCAGTAATATCTTGTAAAGAAAACATTTACAGATTTTTAAAATATGCAGCAAGTCCATCACATACTCACCATATAGGCAAACATCATGCAATCAATAAAGAGAAGCACACATAAAACATGAATATAATGAATATTCATACTGAACAAAAACCTGAAAAAAAGATTGAGACCGAGGAGCTTCAGTTGGATCAGAAGAACCTTTTGCTTGTTCGTGAAATCCATTAGGTTTCTTGTCAGAATCTTTAGCTAGAGACCCACTCTCACCCTTAGAATAAGGCACTGACGGAGCCTCAAGTGGTACTGCAGCTTGCAGCCGACGGCGATGGGTATGATCATTATCCAAATTATTGCTACTGGGTACTCTCTCTGCTACAGGTTTTCCATCCCTCCGAGACCTCTTAGGACTAATGCCACCGATGATGATAATAATAATTGAAGGAAAAAAAAAAAAAAAAGCCTCATCAGGATTTAAAAGCCTCTAGTCACTAACACAAGTTACCCAACTCTGCCAACAACTCCATTCAAAGTTAAAATGAAAATCCAACCCAAGCATAAAAATAAATAAAATAATATACTTTCATGCAAAATATATTGATTTGTAATTCAAATAGCCTGCCCTTCTCGCCTTAAAATAATAATCTTCTAATGGTTCTTGCAGTTGAGGAAAAAAATTCAAACTTTCAAACACCATTGAATTCCCATTAGTTTCACCTACCCAATTTCAACAAATAACCAAAAACCCTTAAACGATAGGTCATTATCCATACGTCAACTCCATTTATTTACTTTTTCCAATTAAGGCTCGCCTCTAAACATGAAACCCATTTGCAGTTCATCATTATATAACCATTAACATACAATATAAGAGAACATAAATACAAAGGATAAGTAAAACGGACACCTGGGTTCACGGTCGAATCGAGAACGGTGTCGTCTGGAGTCGGAATCACGACTCTCCCGTCGAGACATTGGCTCAGTTTAGACTATAACTGGGGAATTGAATTAGGGTTCTGTCAGTAGTATCCTGATACCGTGATAGTGAATTAAAAGGGGAGAATAAAAAATGCGAACTCTATAAGTCTTTCCAATAACCCGATCTCGTACAATCACCTACTTGTTTTTGTATTTTATTGTTTGAAAGATGCGCTCTGGGCCATACGATGCGGATTCTAATCTTGAAAGTTAAGTTTTTTTTTTAGTTGGTCAAATCATTTCCATATGATACGTTTGGAAGATCGGATTGATTAGATTGTCTTTTAGAATTAGATTGAATTAAATTTAATGAGATTAGATTTGATTATATAGATCCCTCTATCTTACATGTATGTAAGATACATCCTCTCACATAAATAGCACGTGAATCCCACACATACACTGTTCATGTGAGGAAGATGTATCTTACATACATGTAAGATAGGGATTGCTTGATTATATATATGTGTGTGAGTGTGCGCGCGCGCGCGTGCGTGTGTGTATGGACAAAACAATAGTGCAAATGTGGTACTATACCATAATTACACCCAGTCATTAGATCCAGCCACAGTTGTCACCATAGCTAAATCAAATGGTTGAAAATAACTGTGGTATGATATCACAATTGCATCATAGTTGGATTTGTATATAATGCTATCTTTTGTTTCATATAATGTTGGATAGAGTTGTATTAAATTTAATTTAATGAAATAAAAATAAGTATTTAGTTAGTTTAATTATTTTTAAATTATATTACTTATGGTTGAATTTAATAATTAGTAAACAATGTTATTATAAATAAATAAATGAATATTTTTATGTTTAATATTAAATAATAGTTTATATAAATTATTGAATTAAAGTCTTGATATTTAATCCTAGATTAAATGCAAGCTTAAATAAATTATTGATATTAAAATTGGCCAAAAATAAGATATGAGAATTAGACTTACTTAGACCCGTGAAAAATGGGACTAATAGAATAAAAAAATTTATCCTGAAAATTAGTCTAGTCCTACTCTTGGCCCAGCAACCAAACATGCCCTTAGTTTATTAAAATGGATTTACATTGTCTCATGAATTGATCTGAACTATATTCTGAATTTTGATCTAATTATTCAATTAATAAGAAAATAAATCTTAACCATTCAATTTGATAACCGTGTAAACAAATATTAGGAAGATCAATATAACTCAAATTATAAGAAGACTTCAATCCAAATCATAATTTTTCTTTAACATTTATTAACCTTTTTTTTTTTTTTGTGTTGTTAAACATTCATGATTGAATAGATGAAGGCAACAAGTAATTTCATCCAATTCAGTGGCTTAATTCTCGCCATAAGAGAATCATTTTTTATTTAACAATTGGAATCAACTTTGACCGGGACATATCAGTAGTATCTGAGCTTTTAATAATGGCATCCAAAAAAGAAAAGATCGAGGCTTTAGAGGTTAGACTTGGTGGAGTTCAAGATCAAATGAGTATAATGGAAATAGGCTTGGAGAAATTGCGTCATATTGAAGAGACCATCAACAAGCTACCTGAAGTGTTGCTTACCACTAAAGCAAGGTCCAGCAGAAAAAATGACCGCAGCGACCAATTCAGTAGTAATGAGGAAGACCATCGCAAATGCATGGAAGGTGGTCCACATGTGTTCATATCCAAGACAACTAATTTTGAGTTCCCAAGGTATTCGGGTGACGACCCAACAGAATGGTTTAATTGAGTCAATCAATTATTCGAATATCAAGGCACGCACAAAAAGTACCCTTGACTTAATTCCTCCTAGAAGGAGAGGCTAATCAATGGTGGCAATGACTACACCTAGCTTACAAAGAAGAGGGGAAAATAGTAACATGCGATGCTTTTAAGGAAGAGCTTTGGGCACTTTTCGGTCCTTCCGAATGTGAAGATTTTGATGAAGCAAAAATTAAGTAGGTGGGTTAGGGATTATCAAAAAGAGGTCGAGAAACTAGGAAACAAGGTACAAGGCTGAACACAAAAAGCACTACTAGTAGGAACTTTCATGGGAGGACTTAGAACTGACATAGCCGATGGAATCCGAATATTCAAACCAAAATCACTCAAGAAAGCATTGTGCATTGAACCTTGAGAACAAGGTTCTAATAGAGGAGGGCTATTGATAAGCCACGACACGCACAAAATAGTCCTGTCAGAAATTCAAGGCAAATGTAGGAAGTTCATGGGAATATGGATGTGATGTCATCTTAATCCAAGTAGTTAGATTAACGTTCACATGTTTGCATAAGAATAAGTCGTGAAATTTAGTTAGTTAATTGTGATATGTTAAAGTAGTAAGTAGTGTTTCCGTATCAATCTTGATCTAAAACTTTAGGAGAAGTGGGTCAACTTTATTTATTATATTCCATCAACATTCAATGAAGGCAACAAGTAATTTCATCCAATTCAATGGCTTAATTCTCATCATAAGAGAATACTTTTTTATTTAGCAATTGTAATTAGCTTTGTCTGGGACCTATCAACCTTTGCCTTGCTAAGCAAGCATACCCCCAGATGCTGCAAATCTGGAATTCCAAGCACTTCTCTAGGAACTCCAAAGCGTACGTGATTTCGGTCCTTCATTTTTTTTATTTTTTTTTTACCTCTTCTTGGTGGATGTTATTCTTTTCAATAGTTTTGAGTGCTTGGCTCTTGCTGCATTCACTGGATTGAAAAAGACCTCTGAGATCGAGTTTGCCATGCATCATTTCTGGGCGGTATGACTCACGCCTTTTTTTCCCCTATTATGCTTTACCTTCTATTTCACGTTCCAACAAGCAAAGCCTACTAGGAAATGATGAATAAAGGGGAAAATATATGTAAAATGTGGTATATATCAGTTGAAGGCTGAAACAAAAAATGCATCTTCATTTGGTAAAATAGCAGTTAAGAGAAAGTAGCTTCAAAGATAACACAACTGTACTTTCAAGCTTTGGTTTGCTATCATGGATTTTGGGTAAACCTGAGTTTCTACAAGCACCAATAACCGAATCATGTATGAATCAGATGCCAACTTGAAGCAAATGCCACTTTGAAGATGAAGGTCATACAACATCTCTGACCAAGACATAAGATGAAGATGAATCATCTTATGTCCTACACAAGTCCTTTTACTTGTTTAAGCTTTCAGTGATGTACCTGTAATGTGAAATAGAGTACGGATTGCAGGCAATTAGCTGATGAAAAATTATGTTTTCTAATAGTTTTATTACTTTTAAAAAAATGCCTTACCGATAATGTTTGGGCTAGGTCAGCAAACTCGATTCCGTTGTACTGCAAGAGTCAGCAACTTCTCTTGAGAAGATGTTCAAGCAACAAGATCATTGTGGAATCAATTCTGTGGTATGAACCTACTGCACCATTTTAGTAGAAGTTCTTCAACATTAGCATCCATCCGGGTCCCTATTCCACCCCATATTAACATGTGAGCCAAGTCTCCCATTGTTGAGCCAGTCACTTCATGCACAACCTTGAACCCAATTCTTTTGTAAAACCTGACAAGCTGAGTGAAGAAAATTCAGATCCATAATTATATACACATTTAACCATCTAACTGATTATTACATCTAGAAGATTAAAAGTTAAGAGTGGATGTTGAAATAAGTATTTGTTATCTACAGTTTCTAGATTCTTGAAACTTTAAAGATAGCTCATTGTAAATATCAACATGGTATTTGTGTCTTGGGGTAACTTTAGAATCCAAATCAATAAGTATTATTGTGCTTAAAATCTAGTAAAGGCGGTTATGTTAAGATGTGTATACTCCAAATGACATGGAGAAAGGAGAAGACATGGTAAAAATAACTTACATGATCATGGACTTCTTTATATGGGCTGATGAACTGAGTTGACTTGTGCATGCCACTTGCACCACACATTTTATATAACTCATTTTTTTACCACAGAACATAACTACCTTACCTAGCTTCTTAACACAATAACTATGAAATTTGATACTATGACAAAACACAACTATTGTAACAGTTCAGCCTGATAACCAAGTAAAAATTGTCTATTTTATGTTACATATCACAACTATTAATAGTCTAAGTTCTACAACTAGGTAAATATTTTTGTTCACTTGCATACACATTCTTTTTAATGACCTTCATACTAAAAAGATATTATTCATTTTGTCACTCTTGGAAGCTTGGCACACGATTCTTTCACTCAAAACATTTGCTAAGTTTACAAGACCTAGTACGTACAAACTTTTAGGCTTGCCTTTCCCAGATGCAAGATGTCAATATCTATCCCTAGGATCTTGCATACTAGTGTGAGTCAATAAATTCACACACTGCGTTTAAGACAACTTCGATACCAACTGCAACAATACTGACCTAACAACCAAATCGATATTGTCCAATAGGATTTCACATCTTTCACGACCATGAATTTTGAGCTTCAAGCTTGCATTCTACTATCGCACAAACAAGTTCAACACTCATACAGTAACATTACACAACTCTAAAAGTAATATAATTTCATCAAATAACATTAAAAATAGACTAAATAATGGGGACAGCAAGAACCTTGGTATGGTAAAGATCAGAGTCATTGATGGCCAGCAACTCAGCAGTTGTACACCCATAATCATATCCATATCTAACAGCAACAGCTCCAATGAACAAGCCGATTCCAAATATTGATCTTTCCATGCCCAAAGTCTCTCTCTTCAATCTAATAGAGTCTAAGTGAAGAACTCTTCCTTTTAACCAAACCCTTATCAGCCCCTCAGCCCTCCCTAGCTCATTATCTGTTTCCAAGCTTTTTGCTGTGATTCTAAAAAAGGGTCCAAGAGTTTGAAGCTGGAGGTCAAGATTTTGTGCTTTTGATGATGCCAATACATCAGACATGGTTGGTATTGCAGCAGCTTCTTTAACTTCGGTCTTAAGCTCACTTGGGGTGGCGGTTTTCTGCAGAGAATTCAAATGGGCTTTTGGTTTAATTAGTGAAATTTGGGAAAGCGGAACCGTTAAAGATGGAGAGATTAGCGTTTTTGCAGGAATTCTTGGATTTGGATGAGAGCATTTCAATTTTGGGACAGCGCACAATAATTCCATTTGTGCTTCATTTGCTAAAGCATTAGTTAAATTCAGCCGTCTTATCCTTAACTAGATAGACTCGCAACTTTTAAGTTTTAAATGAATGACACGTCGCAAATGCCTCCTGTCCTTAAGCGTACCCGTGCACGCACAGCCAAACTTTTTAGGCACAGCAAGTTGCCAAATTATATCAATTTTAGGGAGAAGTCTATGTTACGGCTTCTGTAAGTGACAACATTCAATGGGAACTTCCACGGGTGCTAGAGGAGAGAGAAAGAGGTCCCAATGCAAGGCGATGGAAATGGGAAAGCTCGAAGCTGTTACTTGCAGCTTCTGCACCGTAGCCATGTCCCAATTTTAGAGGTGCAACATGAGACAACTTCAAATTCAATGGTATTTGAGACGCATAATAATAATATAAACCATAAACGTTTTATTTGCGAAACAGCCTTTTACTACTGAGGTTTAAATAAGAATACATTACATTTTTGTTTAGACACATGGGGCTGAGACTAATGAAATAAATACAATCAACCAATTCTTACAACTTTGAATTCTTCTATGGTGTGCGGAAACTGTATACAAATATATTCACAGGGATAGCCGGCTAGGAGTAGAATATATACAGTGCCATAGAGCTAGAAGTTTCGGTTTCTCTTAGCAAAGAACATGTCAATGGGAATATGTGTGCCTTCTTTTTCAAACAACTTCTGTTTCTTACGTTTTCTGTGGCTTGCGATATGATCCCTTTGGGTCCGGACACACCTTTCCCTATGCGTAAGAATTCTTAAGTCACTGCCTGATTCCTCCTTTTGAAGCCTCTCAGCAAGATGAAAATCAGAGTGCTCTTGCCTTTCCTCAATAAAAGATGGTGGCATCTCAGTTCCACATAGTGAACACTTGTAGTCATCCAGCCAGATAAATTGATCTTTCTGATTGGATGAAGTACCGACCTTATTGTCTGGGGTAATATCCTTATCCACTTCCTCAACGCCGTCACAGCAGCTACCTTCTTCCTGCCGCAGGACCAAAGAATTTCCTTCCAACAATTGAGACACTTCATTTTCATGAATTTTCTCCACTTCGCTTATTTTGTTGCTAAAACTACAATTCTCATCATTTAGATCTGGTAAGCTGTTGTCACAAACTGGATCTCCAAATTCATAATTATTTGTTTCACTGACATCGAGTGAAACACTAGTCTCTTTATCGTCTATCAAATAGTCATCGTTGATATCTGAACCCAAGGAATTTTGGTCACCCACGATTTTCTTAGAAGCATGTCCTGAGGTCATGAAGTTGGTGAGAGTTTTTTGTGTAGGATCAGATGGGGCGCGAACCTTGTCTTCATTGAACTGAGTCACTCGTAGGCCTGAGTAAAAACATAAATGCTATAAAGTTCAGAACTCTATAAGGTGCAACATTAGCAATTCACATCTATCTATGAGTATGTGGGGATCACAAATCAAATAAATACAAGTCCACTGTGTTAGACATAAGATAAACCAAAAGATGAAATCCTACCAATGAGTCTTAAAGAAACAGGAAGTTCAGCCTTAAGCAGCACTGAAGCATGTTTTAAGATGTCCTCACTTGAGGAAATATACTTTTGTAAAGTTACTGCTCTGGTTCGGACCTGAAGATTGCAGGGGTCATTAAGATCAGGAGCATGAATAAAGAACTAATGATGACATCAACAACAGGCAAGAAAAATTTAGAATAAGAAATAACAATGGCAAACATACAAAATAGTGTTGAAAGGAAGCTTGATAATAGTTGATATGTAAGGATCCTCATCAAGAAATAAGAATTGCACATGAGCACAAACCTTAACCAGAATCATTACCTATAATTTTCTTCTTCTTTTTTTTTCTCTTTTTTCTTTTCTTGACTAAGAAGCAATAAGGATCAAGAAGTACCTCAAAAGATGCTGTTTTCAGTTTAAGAGTTAAGGTTCGCCCACGAAGACCCTCCTTTTGCATGTCAGCAGACAGCATCTCTGCAATTTCAGCTGCAATATGATGTTTATAAGGCTCACTTTCGTGGAAACATTCAGTAACTCAGACAGTTAATGATTGGAACATCATATTAAAAATGCTAAATGTTTTGCAGTTATCATTTAACTTAGATAAAAAATAATGATGGAGCATTAATCAGACTGAAAAGAAAACCAACAGCTCCAATTAATCAGACTGAAAAAAAAAAAAAAACCAACTAACAGTTCCAAAATTTGATAATGCCAGAAACAAAAGCAACAGCTCCATGTCAAAGCATAAATTATATGTTCATTGAAATAGGAAATAGGTAAAAGTTTCTGGAGTCACTTACCCAATTTCCGGTAAAGCAATGCTTTGTCTTCTGTCGCAGAAAAGGTTCTCTCGCTGCTGATACTTTTGCGGAACCTGGCTTGAGGGGTATTTGTACTCCCAAGCCCCAGACCCACAGAGAGAAAAAAATCTGTAATATTTAACCGTAAATTCAGAAAACCAATGAAGATGATTCTACCAACGCCCCCAATTTTGAGTAAACTTCTCTACGTGTGTGGACGAAGTTATTTAAAGATACATTCAAGTTGCGGACACTAAACAAGTCACATTATTAATACTGAACACTTCATGGTTACTTTTAGTGGGAACTTCAGAAAGGCCTTGTTACACCACATATCATTTTATTCATGACTTAATTTCTTGTTCTGTGTGGATCTTTGGCATAATATCCAACGGTAGCACTTCTCACTCCCTACCCAATAAAAAGAAATATCTTTTGACAATCCCAAAGTGGAACAAGCTGAGACAGCTGACCAGTCTGCTAACCTGCCGTTGAATGAGAAAACACCGCACAGAGTAAACTGCCCTTTTGCAGCATCTCCTCACAAGTATTAATTCCAAAAACATCTCTTAAAATATGTTCTGTAACCTTCCCAATGCCCCCAATCTGTATGCAGTTTGCAAGAATGTATATTAGACAGAAAACGAATCATGCGGTTCACATATCACATCAAACATGATATTTTGGGAACAAAGAATAATTTTAATAAAGATGGTGCAAAGTCGGCTTTAAGAAGTAAGTAAATAGCTTAAATACCTTTCGTATAGGAAGGGAGGATATAAATGTCATCACAGCCATACGGTCATTTGGTAAAACAAACTGTCCATTTGGCTTGTTTATGTCTGAGCAAACCTGAGGAAGCAAAATTTATCTTTAATCAGCAGTTGGACTTTCATCCGTTATTCCTTTTCTCCACCAAAATTGAACATAGGCATTTACACAAAGAGATCACTGCAATCATTTCTTTCAGATTTCCCTTATAAGAAAAAATTACTTCTTTTGGGAAATTCTGAAATTTTTGAGGATGGAATAAACTGGATATATTTCATTCAATATCATCACAGTAAAATTTATTGTGCTGTAAGAGGCAGAAGGGAATCTACTCAAAATAGAAAATTGCAATAATATTTAGAGAACGGACTAAGAGACCTTAGCAAGTAAACGGTTTGGCGCCACTCCAGCACTACATGTCAAACCAGCCTCTTCATAGACGCTGGTTCTGAGTTCTTCAGCAATCTTCATAATGTCAAAAGAACAGGGAAATCACAAAGGCCCATCAGTTAAAATACGTAAATAGAACTTCTCTATAAAAATGGAAAGAAAATTGAGGAACAGAGAAATGAGATAGGCTTAGAAAATCAACTAAACAATAATTCCAACTTACTTCTATACCACTGATGCCCCTTTCTCTGCAGACCTCTGTTATATCAAGGTATGCTTCATCTAAACTAGCCGCCATGAAGTTAGGATCATATTTGTGGAAAACTAATAGAGAAACAAAACTGAATTAACAGATATGAAAGCAATAACTTGATGCAGCATCCCGAAATTTTTCCTTCAACACATAAATCTAACCTTTTCTAGTTAAATCACTGTAATAAGTATACTTGGTAAAATCTGTCGGAACAAAAATTAATTCTGGACATAATTTACGTGCAATGAAACCAGGCATTGCAGCACGAACACCAAACCTCCGTGCCTACAGATTGATCATGTTCCAAACAACATTAAGTAATATATAAGAGATGTTGACTTAATCATCACATGGGACTCACAGATTTGGTATAATATCATTCATGATCCCCTTGAAACTTACAGAAAGCAATTCAAACCTCATAATTGGCAGTGCAGATCATTGACATAGTGCCAACAGCCATTGGCTTGCCCTTTAACGAAGGATTGCTCAAAGTTTCTACAGCTGCATAGAAAGCATCCATATCTACATGTAGCCAACTTCTTGACAGGTCACGTGTGGCTTCTAGTTCTAAAATTCTTTTATCAGCAACCTGCAAAAAGAATAAACCGGTAATTTTCACCAGATCCTCAGCACTAATTTCTCATCAACTATAATCTCAACCACAGGACTTTCTAATTTTCAATCCAAAAGATTGTTTGCACTGGTTTCATTCAACCATTTGCAACATGTTCCTCCCATTCATCTAGCAACCTACTAGTCCCTGATTAACAACATGAACACAATAAGATATTACCATCTGGACTTTTGGGAGTGCTTCTGTGAACTCTACAATTGGGCTTCATACAAGAAGTACTAATCTAGAAGTACTTAGAGCAGTCCCAAAACCACTCCCATACACACCCTTAAATATGAAGCTGAGGTGATTCAAGCTTCTAATCTTCAACTGCTACAAAATTAAATTACTAGCTATCAACGATAAGCAGATTGGTGGAGGTTAACCATTAGCTGCCAAGTATCAATCTTTCGAATTTAAGCAGAAGCACAACAATTACATACATACAACTACATAATTTCAAAGTTAGAAGCAATAAACTACTTTATAAAACTTAACGTAACCAATTAAACAAACAATTATGAACATATTATCTTCACAATAACCTTCTGATAATGAGATATAACCGGCGACGTAAGCTTCGCACATCGAGCACGCATGTGCTCAATTTTCTGCTGTATAAACGCCTCCTTGCGTTCCTCGTTTTCAAAATACTTGGATCCTTTGCTCATCTCATATACTACTTTCTGCACTTTCTCCTTATCAACTCCATCCATACCTTCAAAACGAGGCGTTTCATTAGCAACTAACGATCAAACTTAAAAAAAAAAAAAAATCAATCAAATACGTAACATTATAGGCTCTACAGAATTAATTCAATTTAATTTAATTTAAAACTGAAATTTGAGAGGTTTTGAATAGTATAAGATTCAATGACGTTTCAGAGAGTACCTGCTTTAGCGTTGGTGTAAACGGTGTGATAAGACTGCCATGGCCTTGGGTTTTCGCTCGACGATGCGCATTCGCCATCGCTTCGCTCCATCTCTGAGTCTCACAGCGACCGTCCCTCGACCCCCAAATGCTTCCTTAACACGGAGAGGAGGGAAAGGGCTCAGATGAAATTATCTACGGGTCAGAGAACGCGCGGTAAAATATCATTAACCTCCCCTTATATTTAATTGAACTATATTTGACTCATCTCAATTTGAAATTTTGCGTAAGCATCCTCTTGTAGGCTTGCACTTGAGGTGTCTAGATCTGCTTTATTAAAGTTTCAAACGAAGAGCGTACTAATAGGATTAAACAAAACAATTTTGTTTTTTTTTTTTAAAGTAAAATTTTTATACAAGTAAAATTCACAATTTGTAAAGACATAGAATAAAAGGTCAAAATATCAAATTGTGAGTGGCTAATCTCTAATCTCACAAAATCTACTATGAATTCAAATCAATTTATTGAGTAAATTATTTATTTTATTTGGTGGCACCATAATTTTTAGGTGGCATTTTTATTTTTCCGTAGAACCTCAGTTTTTGTTTAACAAGTTTGCTAATAAGACGTTTAACTAGCTAACCTACCTAGCTTTTGTTCTTAAACAATCCAATTGAAAATAAGTAGCCAACTCCTTTGGCTCTTCCTCATGTTACGTGTTAATTGACACGTTCTGATTTGGTTAATTAGTCTCTTAAAGACTTGAATTTATACTATACCCAAACTAACAAGCTGCATTAATTGAATGGCTAGTTATTACTATTTAACTGAAATCTCAAACGTTCAAAAATGTGAATGTCCCCATTTAAAAACTTTTATACTGTATTTGTATTATTTACGATTGAGCAAAAATTAATTAAATGAGTTTCAGGGGGTTCAGCTATGAAGATCTTGCTGTTGCCATTCATCATACAACCTCTTTTTACAGGTTTAATTGTCTCTTCATTTGTCAAATTCCATTCTCATTGTCACAAATCAAGTGATTCTGATATATTACAGGGTTTGAAGCTAATGCGTTAACAACTTATGATTACACTGCCACCATTGAGGTGACTCTTTCTTTCAAACAACTTTTAATATGACTGCATAATGTACTTTATAAAAAAAAAAAATTCTGAGAATTTTTTTTTTCTTTGGGTGCATTCAAGTTGAGTGCTTGGCAAATCCCTGCAAGCCGCAGTATGGTGGAAGGATCATCATAAACCCAGAATTTAATCATGGACAGAAAGGATGGACAACATTTGGGAATGAAAGAGGGAACAAAGAGAGTCAAAAGGTGGCAACAAATTCATTGTGGCTCGTAGTAGGAATCAACCATATGATAGTATCTCACAGAAGCTTTATTTGCATAGGGACAAGCTCTACACGTAATCAGTGGTATGATCGTGTCTCTATTTCTTTTGAGTTGATTAATTATATACTGTTCAGTAAGTTAAATCCTGTTGTGAAGTAAACTAGGGAATCTTAGATAAACTTCCCTTTCAGTCCTTTAGTCCCCAGGACTAGACATCATTTCCCAGTTGATTATTTTAAAAAATTACTTGAAACATCTTTGCCGTTACTTTTGTTAGTGTTAAACTTTCTATATTTTGGAGGTGTGGTAAATATTCCTGCTCACACATATGAGATGTAAATGTAATACCAGTAATATAAAAGGTCAAATTTTAAAAAATACAAAGACTAACCGGTGACTGATTCCATATATAATTCCATATAATCTCCAATCTTATGCAGAGCAAGAACACATCAGTTGAGTTATGGTTCGATAGCATCTCACTGCAACCCTTCACCCAAGAAGACTAGAGGTTACATCGAGATCAAAGCATTGAGAAGGTGAACTGTGATAATATTAATTATCTAAGGAAGACTCCCATTTGGTTGTGCCTCAAACAAGAACATCCTCGACAACAGAAAGTATCAACAATGGTTCACTTCAAGATTTGCATACACAACATTCGAAAACGAAATGAAATGGTACGGCACTGAACAGTCCCCAGGCAAAGAGAACTATACTCGGTGCCCGACGCCATGCTTTGGTTTATGAAACAACACAAAATTGCAGTCCACGGACACAACATCCCTTGGGATGTTGCCAAGTACCACCCAATTGGGTCAAATCACTCTCACATAGGGAGCTTAAACTGGCTGCTGAAAGAAGAATACGATCCGTTGTGTCAAGATAAAAACGCAAGCTTATCGGATGGGATGTTATTAATGAAAATTTGGATAACAATTACTTTGAAAGCCAGTCAGGGGAAGATGCATCTGCCCTTTTTTTAAAGTATGCTTATCTATGGGATCCAAGCACTTTGATGTTCATGAATGAGTACAATACTATTGAGAATAGTGAAGATCAGGCATCAACACCGGCTAAGTATCTGCATAAGTTGAGAGAGATTCAAAGTTATACTGGCAAAAAAAGTTAAATTGGCTATTGGCCTTGAGTCTCATTTTGGTGTCCCAAATCTTCCTTGCATCAGAGCTTCGCCTGACACTCTTGCTGCAGCAGGCTTGCCCTTTCGGCTTACGGAAGTTGATGTTAAAAAGGCCCACAAACAGGTAATCCTATAACTTATACCAAAATATTCATCCGATATTAAGAGTACGTTTGAAATAGGGTCAAATTACTTTTGGGAGGGTTAAAAGTGATTTTGAAAATTTAAAAGTTAATTTTAATATTTCGTAAAAAAAATTAAAATCATTTTTGTCAAAATCAGCCTCTTCTATATCTAATTTTGACAAGCACGTAAAGAGTAACTTTTAGATTCTAATTTTAAGAATCAAATTTATTCTTTAATACAATTCCATAAATATCCTTAAAATTATTACCTAAACCCAAAATTATCCTTATTCAAATTGGAAACAAAATCAATGTTTTAATAAATTTTTATTATAATTCATCAATATAAATTTATTAATATCAATTTGTTGATCGAATTATTATTAAATTTGTTTCACTATATTATAAATTTAATTATCAATTGTTTTAAAATAAAAAATAAAATCAATATATTATAATTTTTTTAGTAAAAATTATTATAATACACAATTAAAAATATTATATGTACATATTTTTATATGTATAAGTAAATTTTATCTTACATTATGTACATTTTAGTCATTTATTTTTTCTCAGTAATTTAACAGTAAAATTTATCAAATATTTATAACTACTTTCAAAACTCACAGTACTTTTGGAAATAAAATTTACCAAACACTTAATTGATTTTCTTCACAGCGGATTATTTCTATAGCACAACTAACAGTAATTATTTTAAAAGCTACAGCATTCCTAAACTAACCCTAAATCTAGTATATTATTGGATTATAAATGATACAACAAGTTAATTATTTAAAACATTGTGATAACGGTATGTTGTAATATATAACATTGTTTGGTACAGCGTACTTACACTACTGAGTTTTCAATTGCTAACACCTTAAATATTAGAATATTTTACATATTTATATATCATAAGTTAAGAGTTAGAATAAAAACTTACGAAGGTCAGCAAAGAAAAACTTGAATACTTAGATGTTTCTCAATCAAGGCAGGGGCGTTGCACTAAGCAACGTGAAACCATAGCCATTCTCTTGTAAAAAATCATTCGTGGTTTAAGCTTTTAAAAGCTCCGGAGGCTGAGAATAGGATAGAATCCTATTGAGGGTTAAATTTGGAGAACTTTTCTATATGCTTTTGTCTAAATTACAAGGTTGGTATTGAATTTAGAAATTCTTCAGAAACCTCTGATCTAATATGACCAAAAGTTTATCCTGTTGTACTGAAATTTTTTTCCCCCCTATGGAGCGAAAATTCCGAACAGGCAGAGTACTTGGAACAGCTATTAAAGGAGGGGCATGGTCACCCTAATGTTAATGGGATGATAATTTGGTCGGCATGGAGGCGTAATAATGGATGCTACGCAACGTGTTTAACTGACGATAATTTCAAAAACTTGCCGTCTTGTGGTGTTGTCAACAAGATTCTGCATGAACGGAGCATAAGGAAATTGGTGGGAACAACAGATGCTAATGGATTCTTTGAAGCCTCCCTTTCCCTTGGCAACTATAAAGTCAAGATAAACCACCCAGCTACTATAATGGATTCTTCCTTGTCTCACAGCTTTGAAGTGACGCCAAATGATTTATCTGGACGAACTGCAATGTTAATTTCTTCAAGTTTCTATATTAATTAATAGCTAGGGTTGGAACCCAGTTTCTTGAATTCAATCAATTTCATGTATTTAGGGATTTAGTATCCCGAAACGTTAAAATTTGGATTATTTACCTCCAAATTTGTATGCATCGTTTTAAACTTAATTTGGGGTCTAGAAGTTTACGATTGTGATATTTTGCCCCATTCTTTATTTGCTATTGATCTATGCTTTTTTAACTTTTAATTAGTGTGAGATGTGCAATTCTCATGATTTTCCTAAAAATAAGTCCCACTAATTTCAATTAAATTACATTAAGACTGTTGCTGCAAGTAACTAGTACCCTAGTATTTACACCTCAAAAACTAAGATGACACCCAAAATTATTGTCAAATATCATCATCAAATGAATGAATATATGTCACCTCTTGGATTCATATATGTGTTATCTAGAATCACAGTACAATACGATGTTCGAAAGGCTTATAATTCTTCTAAAATAGCAACAAGCCCTTGTTAATTTGACGATGTAGGTGTTGATTTCCATCAGCAAACCACACGACGCCAACTGTTTAAGGAAACAAAATGAGCAGAATTAGGAAGGAATCACCAAGAAGACAGGTAGTTCACTTAAATCATATATCTAGCTAGATAGATCAAAACATCCCAAACTAGATGAATAGTTAGGATCATATCAAAGGACGAGAATCCCCACCTTTTTTCCCTCCCATATAACCACCAGTAAATAATGTCAAATCCATTTAGAAATTTTCAAATCTTTTCATATTTTTTCATACTTTCCTCTCAAAATATTTTCTTGAACCAATAGGTCAAAGTGTCCTTGAAAGATACATAAATGACAAGTATTTTTCTTCACATATTGAGTTAGATCACACGTAAAAATAGTAAAATCAGTTGATGAAGGATCCACCTCCTTCAAGTGACATTTTGTAAATTTGTGTACATCAACATTATTATCAACATATATAAATTAATTGTCTTTCAGGTAATTTGTATTCATTAACATGGACATCAAATACTTCTGTAACTTTTTTTAAGGTGCAATCTGCAAATACATTGGAATTTATATGAATTCATACAGTTATAGTACATTCAAGAAGCCTGTCAAGTATAGTTTGAAAATTTGTGTCCATTAGAAATGAGGCCTCTATCTTCACGCATAGAAAGATATATTTGCTTCTACTTTTGAGAAGATATATCTATCATTGTTCATATTTTGTGGAAGAAATTATTATAGATTAGATCCCCTCCCAAGATTTTTGTTTCTCATATATAAATAATAATTGGGAAATATTTATATCCCCTTAATTTGCTTCACTTAGGTGCTTTTCACAAGCTTAGAAGCAGTGTACTGAAAACTTCTCTTGGAAGATAATATTGTGTGCACGTTACCTGCGAAATTCTTGCAATTACATCGAAGTGAAAGACAAATTAGAGCTGAGCTCGCCTATTTTGTTTTGTGCCCTTAATTCATATAGACTCTTTTGTACCAACAATATTTGTTAAGCAAATTTTTCAAATGTGACAAAATCAACAATTAATTAGCCATTAAGCTTTATCAATTGTTAGCTACAAAGTTCTTTTTAATTTCCAAAAGAAATTAGAGAGAATTGTGTACTCCACGTATTAAAATAAATGGGATATAACGTATTCACGTTGCAGCTGTGACATTCTCCCAATTTGGACTTTATATATAATATGGGTATTCAATTTTGACTTATGATGCAATTTATAACTTTAATATAAAAATACTAAAAATGTTGGACCACTAATTAATTTCTTATTGAATATTTTTAACGTGATGATATATATTAGTGTTGCAACACCATTATATATATACAAAAAAATCGAAAGTCCATAATATGAAATTGTTCATTTCCAATAATAAATTTTATCCTTAATCTTAATAGCACTTTCCATTTTAATAATTCTCCACATACAAAGTTGGAAAACAAAGTATTATTTCCCAACTTATGTGACAGCGGTCAATCATTATGGCGTATCAGTAAAAGTTGATTTTTTTTCATTATTAATAAGTTAATTATCGTTTATCATTAAATTACACACAGCAAGTGTCACATAAATTGAAATATAAATTTTTATATCTAAGAATAGTTCCATTAGAATTTAATTTATCAATTGATGTAAGAAAAAAAATCAAAATCCGCAATACAAATTTGAAACTTGTAACCATGAAGGGGGAGTGTTATATGATAGATCCAGCTATGTTGTAGTTTGACTAAGAGAAAACAATATAACATGCTAAAATATTCCGGTAAAGAAAGAAAATAATTTGCAAGATCTTAACGTAAGAAATTGTTGCCAAATTTGAAGAATATAGAGATTAATTATTCTTATATGTAGGCACCCTCATTTTTTTAATGCTAACACGCTTTTAATAGAGTTATTTTTTAATACACTATAAAGCCGAACGATTTAATAGTATTAAAATCTGACATTATTAAACAATACGGTTTAAAAACTTGTCTGCATGAAAAAAAAAATGAAGACACATACACTAGAAAATGAATGATACAGAGATATCAGTCAATTATAATTTCTACTCATTAATTCATTAAAAGCAAAAGGAGGTAGTATCCTAATAGCGAAACTATATATAGAACACAACAGTTATAAGCTAACAATGATACCATATAGAATATATTTTCTTCACCAAAACTATCTATCTTAATAAATGATTTTTATTATTACTATTTTCGTATAAAATCATTAATGGCATGAAAATCCGCTATTTTTTAATATTTAAGATACTATTTTTCAATTTTTTTTTCCTTTATACACGTATCATTTCCTAGTATATATACTGTTGTTATTCAATCTTCCCTACCCTGCACCCCCAGTTTCTTGATCAATTTTGTTTTTCCTCTCTCTCTCTCTCTCTTTATTTTGTTCTTGTTGATTCTTGTTCCTGGCCCATTCGTGCATTATTGTTTTAATATACTGAATATTGTACAATGACATTCAGAGAGAAAAATAATCCACTTCTGCTTCAGCTTCTGCTTTGTACTCTCCTTTGTGCAGGTTCGTTTCTGATAAATTTTAACTTTTCCTTTGTCTTCTTCATTAGAATCATTACTGGATTGAAAAACTCAATCCGATTATATTTGTTCTTTTTCTATTAAAAAAAAATGTTAGACCTGTGGCTGTGATATAACACGTCACATTATCTTGTATGATTAGATTTTATACTACAGTTTATCTTCTGAGTATTAGGATTCTTATTTGTAATCGTAAACAAGTCCAATGTTTATGAATTAGTATTACACGTCCTTGATTCAATTGTTAACATTTTTTTAGCGATATTGCCTTTTCCTACTGCACTTTTTCTGCAATTGCTAGCAGAAAAATAAAGGCATGAATATGTTATGTTTCCAAGAGCAGTTCTATTTTACAGTGTTTTTAGTTTCAATTGAGTTGTCGATATTTTTGGTCCTCATAATAGGTGGCATTAAGGTTTAATGTATTTAAACAGCGTAAAATAACCATATTAATTAAATGCTAATGAGTTTATGGAAAGTAGCTATTCTCTAATTAATTCACCAAGTCAATTATGGCTATTTTTCGAATTAAAAGTATTTTTTAAAAAAAACATTTATCATATCTTTTTCTTTCAATTACGTGCATATCTGGGTTGTCTTTAATCATATAAGAATAAAATGCTGTATGTAGTCTTGTCATTTTGATTGTCAGTTGTCGCACAAGTATAAACGACTTGACGCTCCTTTTTAATAAATGTGAATGACAAGTCGTTCATTAATATTTATTATTTATATAAGGACTAATGCTAAGTTACATGCATGTACCTTACACCCCTCTCACATGAATAGTGAATGATGTGGGTCCACTCACTATTCATGTGAGAGGGTTGTAAGGTACATGCATGTAATTTAGAGGGATCCATAAGATATGTTCTTTAAAAAAAAAAAAAAAAGATTCTGATTGATTTAATTTTCAACTCTGCCGTTGCTTTCCAGGATTTGAAGCTGCTGCTTTATCCTATGATTACACAGCCAGCATTGAGGCAAGCTTTTTCTCCATCAAATCATCTTTATCCTTCATTGTCAAACATTAATTAATTTTTTAAATACATATCAAATTCCTAATAATCATCATCATCCTATTCGAACAACGATTGCTACATTCTATAAAATGCGAAATTTACATGGTTGTTAGCAATTGCTAAATTCACAAGAAGGGCTCCGGCCATGCCAAAGTTCGGAAAATATAAGGGTTTCAATTGATATGCATCCAAGAGTACAATCATGAATCAGAAAATATCTTTTGCTTACATTTTTTTATTTTCATCTCTTCACTGATTCAGTGTTTGGAAAAGCCTCACAAACCTCAATACGGTGGAGGAATCATAAAAAACCCAGAGCTAAGTCATGGCTTGAAAGGATGGTCTGCATTTGGAAATGCAAAAATAGAACAAAGAGAATCAGGAGGCAACAAGTTCTTGGTGGCTCATGGCAGAAGCCAGCCATACGACAGCATCTCACAGAAAGTTTACTTGGAAGAGAACAAATTCTACACTCTCTCTGGTAATTTCACTCTATTTGCGACATTTATTGATTGAATTAAAGTAAAGCAATTAATTTTGTAATCTTTTTATATGATAAGTTAATTTGCCTTTGTGTTACTGCAGCGTGGATTCAAGTGAGTGAGGGGGCCGCTCCAGTAACAGCCGTTTTCAAAACAATTACTGGGTTTAAGCATGCTGGTGCGGTTGTTGCCGAGTCGAAATGCTGGTCCATGCTTAAGGGTGGTCTGTCACCAGATGCATCAGGCTTAGCTGAGCTCTATTTCGAGGTATGAGCAATACCGCGCGCGCGCGCACACACTTTGCATAGTTGGGATACATAATTAATCAACTAACTTGGTATCTGATTTATCACTCATTTATAGTTGTTTCGATAGCAAGAGCATTATTAATTATGGATAAATAAGCGATCGTCAATTAATAATTACTGCATCACTTAAAATATAAACTATTTACATATCCCAATTACGTATATAAGAGCATTATGAAAAGGCTATTCAAATAAAATTTTACTTTTTATTTGAAGAATCACATAAGCGGAAAAAAAAAGAAAAATTAAAAGACTTTTCAAATGAAATTGTTATTCTTTTTCGTTCTTAAAGAGAGAAAAATGTTATAATTACTATTATTTTGGTAAGAATTTTTTTTATTAAAATAATATTTATTTATTTTTATTTAAAGAGTCTTTTGGGAGGGACTTATTTTTCACATTTCTATTTACCATATAAGTAAGTAAACAATTATTTAAAGAAAAAAAAAAAAATCGGTGATGCTCTAAAGACTAACATCATAATTATAAAGGTCATTGTTGATAACATGTGAACTTCATATATATTTCAAGAAACTTATTGTGATTATTAAGAAAAAGAATTAGTGTCTAGGAGTTAGAAAATTAGGATATTATCTTAATTTTACCCCTTTTAGACCTAAATTTCTGGTCTCTAATATGCATGTGTAATTTCTTCTATTTTTTGGATTACAGCTTATGTCTAATTAAATGAGATAATTAAATGGGAGAGATATAGAGATAATGCTTTTGACAAAAAATGCTTTTCTTGTAGCGTTTATTATGTAAAGAAAGCAGTTAAGTTTGGTTTATTTCATTAACCATACCAATCTTTTCAGAGCAAGAACACCTCTGTTGACATTTGGGTGGATAGTATTTCTTTACAACCATTCACTCAAGAAGAGTGGAGGTCGCAGCGACATCAAAGCATTGAGAAGGTACCCTTGAACAAATTACTCTTCTATGACAAAGTTAATATCCATGCAACAATCAGTTTATAATCAAGCAAATCACTAATCCTAGCAGAATCATAAAACAAATGTGAGAATCCAAGCAGTTGATAAACAAGGCAAGCCTCTTCAGAACGCGAATATCTCCATTGAACAGAAGCAACTACAATTCCCATTTGGTTGTGCAATAAACAAAAACATCCTCACCAACACAGCCTACCAAAATTGGTTCACATCAAGGTTTAAAGTCACTGCCTTTGAAGATGAAATGAAATGGTACAGCACTGAAGCTTCCCCTGGCCGAGAAGACTACTCAGCATCTGATGCCATGCTTCAATTTGCCAAGAACCACAACATCGCAGTCCGAGGCCACAATATCTTTTGGGACGATCCGCAATATCAACCCGGATGGGTCAATTCACTCTCTCCAAGTGATCTTTCTAAGGCTGCTGATAAGAGAATCAATTCCGTTACGTCAAGATACAAGGGCCAAGTTATTGCTTGGGATGTTGTTAATGAGAATCTGCACTTTTCTTTCTTCGAAAGCAAGCTAGGGCAAAATGCTTCGGGTGTTTTCTTCAACAGAGTTCATAGTTTAGATGGAGCTACCACATTGTTTATGAATGATTACAATACTATTGAAGACAGTAGAGATGGGAAGGCAACACCAGCTATGTACTTACAAAAGCTGAGGCAAATCAGCGAATTTCCCGGTAACCAAAATCTGCGGATTGGCATTGGACTAGAGTCTCACTTCAGTACTCCAAATATCCCCTACATGAGAGCTTCTATAGACACACTTGGTGCCACAGGGTTACCCATTTGGCTTACAGAAGTTGATGTTCAAAGCAGCCCTAATCAGGTAATTTATCTTGATTTGGATATTATACGGATTTCATAAATGGTCTGGATGAAATTCAATTTGAAGTCTTGATGCAGCGCGGAATTAATACTAGCCATGAGTTCTAGACGTTTGTGTAAAATCCAGATAAAATATAAATCTCACAAGAAAGTAACATCAAATTTTCTGGACAAAAAATAGATCTTAACTAGAGGAAAGCTAAATAAGACGAATAGAATGTCTATTTTATTCAACCCTATATATGAATTAAATAATGTTAGTAATATCATAATGTTCGTAATCGAGTTGCTTATTTTATCTGTGGTTATGTGAGCAGGCGCAGTACTTGGAACAGATTTTAAGAGAGGCACATGCTCACCCAAAGGTTCAAGGAATTGTAGTTTGGGCAGCATGGAAACCAAGTGGGTGTTACAGGATGTGTTTAACTGACAACAATTTCAAGAATTTGGCAACTGGGGATGTTGTAGACAAGCTCTTGCATGAATGGGGCTCAAAGAGGTTGGAAGGGAAGACAGACGCTGATGGTTTTTTCGACACCACACTTTTCCATGGAGACTACGAAGTGAAGATCAATCGACAGGCCGCTAATACCATCTTCTCCATGGCTCAAAGCTTTAAGGTGCTTCCTACAAATGCATCTCAAACAATATCAATGCTTATCAAAGTCTCTGCATAGTGCCTTGGGCCTAAATTCTTTTAATTTAGGTTTGTTTATTAATTTTAAATAAAATTATAAGGGGTAGATAATCTTTTTATAAGAAAGTATCAAAGTAAGCAGAAGAGATTACCAAAATCAATTTCAATTATTGCAATTAATGTCTCTCCGCTCTCCAGCTTTCCCTTTGCCATAAATAATCTTTTAAATAATGAAACAACATGTCATACTCTATTTTCAAATTGAATGATATGTCATTCATATGAATGAGATATCACGCAGATTCTAACTCCAAAATAAAAATATGAAATCTCACTTATATTCTGAATATTTAAACTTCATGTCATCTATGTGATAGATTTATAAATGACATGTAATACATAAAACTTAAATAAAAATTTTTATTTATTAATTTATTATTATTGATAAAATAATTTTAAAAATCTAATAATTAACAAATGTGTATTAATTGCCCTCTTAATTAATTCAATTACTTAAGTCCAATAATATGCTACATAAAAAACAAGACAATACTAATTATAATCTAGTTCAATCCCATCATATCCAATTTAATCTAATCCAATTATGTCTAATCTAGTCTGGCACACCGAACTTGCCCTAAGGCATTTTTAAGAAATGCAAAACACATTTTACTTCATAATCTAACAATGGTATAATATTGTCACATCAATTCGTATTATTGATTTAATGATTAATCACGCATGACGAGTGGGCGTTCTCATTTTTCTTAATGCGGACACTACCTCATATTAGTGGACCAAGTGTGAAACCCATTGCGTAATTTTATGACAATGATTTCATTTTTTAATTCATGCATGTATCGTAACCCAACTCATGGCGTAGGCTGCTTTTTTTTTTTTAAGATATTACTAGCTCCTGCAACTATAGGACTCGAATTCTTTAATAAGGAAGAGGGTGTCAACCAAATTAATTAATAATGATTTACCTAATTAATGAGGAGAAAAGTAGCTTATTATATTATTATATTTGTAAATTATTGATCAACTGAATAAGAGACTGAGAAACCAATTCAATTTTGACACACCATTGGGATTTAGCATTTGGTCCACTTTCAGGTTGGTAGCTAGTGGCCTGAGATGAGATTTCATTAATTTGACGATGACAAGAATGCATGCATGCCCACTGGCTTCGCAATTGAATTGGTCTTCCATAAAATGGATGTTATATATATATATATATATATTATTCTCCATCAATTATTAGACGTTTCATTTGATGGGATTTTGCGAGCTGTAACTCACTACCGAACTGCTTTGCGACGAACAGATTTTGCAAGATATTTGCACTCACACAAAGGGAAATAAAATAGTAATTATTAATTAATAATCTATCATTCAGAAGACAAAATATAAATAAATAAATAAGCATGCAAATAATTCCACCAGCTTCGCAATATTAGGAATTTAGTTATAACTCATTAACTCCCCACAAAACTATCCAAGCCGTCCCAAACGGCGCTTTAATTTTTTTTTTTGTTCTAGTTATCATAATAACCGGGGGGCAGAACTGTGTGTAGGCTGGGTTGGCCGCTCGTCTCCCATGCATTTGCGTTGGCCTCCTCATTTCTACAAGATTTATGTCTATTATTATGGTTCTCACTGTCGTTAGCCCTCTCACTTAGTATAACGGTACGTTATAGAGATGGCGAACACAACACGGCACGGCCCCTCAAAGGAAAGGAAGGCCATGAGAGCTTATGAGCTGGCATGGCACGGTCCGTCAGGTGAACAGACTATGTTATGCCTTTTTTTTTTTTTCTTTTTATTATTTACGCCTAGCACAACAAAAGGCACGAGCCTACGCTTGAGCCTGCTCTAGAGAAAACACAAGTATTTTTTTTTTTTTTTTTGAGAAAGTATGCTAAGGAATGCTTTTTCTAAATAAATATTTTTTTTTTTTGGGCTCACGTGCTTTTAGTCAAATTGAATAGAATCAAAAGTTCAATACTCAAGTCAATATTCAATAATAATGAACTAATAATAGTAAGAGAATGTAATATTAACTACTAAGTTTGAGCCTACCGTATTAGAATTATTTCTCAATAATAATAATAATAATAATAATTTTCTTAAATGTTAACATTTAATTATTAATTTGGACGTATATAGAGTCAAAAATATAGTCCATAATAACATTATTCATTATTGGTTACAATTTTCATATTAAAATATAATATAACATTTAACAACTTAACTTTTGATTTATATTAAAATATATTTCATTAACAAATGAACATATTTTGTTTGACTAATTTTTAATTTTCATAAATGAAATATTAAAGTAGCAAAAGTTTTAGATTTATCATTTACAAAACTGGGACATTTATAATTTTATTCACTAAAAGCATGATATCATTTATTCATCTAATAAATTATAAACATAAAATAATTAGATTATATTTTTAAACTAAGAGTTAAATGAATTTTTTTAAAAAAAACCTACGCTAATAAAATACATTAAAAATTTCAATTTGAAGTTATTTGTAAAATCATAAAATTTTAAATTTACTTTTCATTAAAAAATTTTACTTTAATATACTTTGACCTTATACTATTGATGACCCAGGAGCTTTTTATGCTCACGATTTGTGAGCTAGCCTACAAATGAAGCGTACTTATTGCAAAAATTTTCACACACTATGTGTTATCTCATCTATAATCGTGCTATATTTTTAATGCTCATATGCCTCAAATTCGAGAAATTCTACAATACATATGAGGTACCATGTCAATCATATAACAAGCACATAGTGTCATGACATGTATGCATTTATTTTAAAAAATCATCTTGCAAGTGATGGTTGTATTAAATTCAAGTACACATGTCATATATGCATTAATTAGTTGTAATACATCTGAGGAATTGTAGAATTTCTCTCCAAATTCTCAACCTAACTCAGCCCACACGCATGTCGTGTTATGCTACACACCCTACCAAAATGTGTTTGTGTCATGCCACGTGCCACCCAACCTGTTGGCTATCTCTAGCATGTTATATAGTATTTAAATTTATAATTTCTGCATTATGGCTCCCATCGAATATAATAATCATATAAATTGGTCAATTTCAAAATAATACAAGCACGGTAAGAATTTATTATATGAATGTACATATGTTCTGGTACCATAAACTACAAAAGAAAAAATAAGTACAAACATCCATAAGGACAATTCAATTGGTTGGTCTCTTATTGTGAAAGTAAGAGCTCGAAAGTAAAACAACGAGACTTGAGCTACCAAATTTGATTAATCAGATTAGGGCTAGATTGCATATATAAATTTATATAAATATACATATTACAGCAAGGGGAAACAATAAACTATGCTAAAATTAGAGTTAGTGCTTAAATAAATCTTCAATAGACAAAAAAAAAAAAAAAAGAAACAAAAAACACAACTTTGATTTCTCAAACAAATTTTTTCTTAAAACGAAATTCCTGGAACGAATATTTAATGAATTGACAAATAGAATGTTGACTGCATAAGTTTTGATTTGGAGATGTAAAAGGAAGTGGATCCTGCTAACGAAACAATATCTGAACTTTAATAGTGCATATTTTGTGCTCAGAGAGCTCCCGTCTGGCATTGTGTGGTGTTGAGCTCTAATTGGCAAGACAGAGAATTGAACATTCACCAAAAACAGGTAGCATTAATTTATTCCCATATCTTTATAACCCCACTATTCAGTCTACTTTCCTATAAATACTCACCATTTCCAGCTATCTCAATATCCACCACGAGGTATCAGCCCTGCATGTTCTTATTTTCTCCCATACGAAAAAAGAATTAATAAACAATCAACTCTACCCACCCAAGTAAGCATTTATTCTTCGCTCTATCTTTACCTTATGCATAACTTTTTTTTTTTAAAATGATTTCTACCCTGCAAAAATTCTCGTTAATCATCAATGGATTCAAATGATTAATATTGCTATTTGTTATGCATGAATCTAAGGCTTTTTTTTTCTCTTTTTTGGACATCGCATATGGAGAAATAAATTTTTATTCATAATCTCTTGGTGTTTTTAGCTAGCAGTCTCTATTAATTTAATTATTTACCTAGTTCAAAACACTCTCTCTTCCTATTTATTCACCTATATTCTCTGCTAAATGCGCCCGCACGAGAATGATACTATGGACTTGTCATGATTGTAGGTAACAGCAGCAACACAAAATTACCTGGTAAGATGCCCCCAACTTTTACATTGAAACCCTCGAATATCTTGTTATATACCCATCCATTACTGGTTATCCGCCAAGTCCTCGTAATCGAGGTATTAGGAAATCTGGGATAGTCAACAGTGAGTAAGGAAAGTCATACCAGTTATCTAGTAGCCATTAATTCTCTGAAGTGACACGTATATATTCAATCATGGGACGTATATATTCACATGTTGTTTCTCCTGTATCATGCATGTTGTCTTAGACGTTATGTTTCTGATACAGTTGTGTTTCAGTTCATTTTTAAAAGACTCAGGTCATATGACACGCGTGATATGCAGATAAAGACGTCTATTCTTTTGCCTTCCATAACGCATGTGATACTCGGCCGATAGACTTACCACATATATATATATACACAAAATGTGTTTAGAGATCAAATCCCCACCAAACCAATTTTGGAAGATAAGGTCACGGAAAATTTTATTATATCTTTGTGTGAGGTGAGTTTAGGAAGAAAGTGTGTGATAACCTTTACTTATTTGTTTATCTATATATATAGTTTGTCTCAACAATGGTTAGTGAGTTTTGCAAATCAGTGTCGATATATGTTTCTTGAGCCTTTTTTGTTTTTTTTACTCTGTGCAAATATTTACACAATGTGGATTTGATACTATAGCATATTATTTGACTATGATTGATAGAGCTAGTGAATGAGGTCTAACCTTGAATCTACAATATTTTAAAGTGCGTGGACATATGGCCTGAGTTTGTGCAACGATCACAATCTCTACCGCATCTAAATTTACTTGATTATTGAGCTTTTTATCTGTCCAATTAAAATCGAGCTTGTAGGTTTAATTTTTTGCTTTAAAACATCATGTTATAGTCCCGACAGAATAGGTATATCGAAATATGTTCATTTAACGTAACCCTTAATGCATATGTTGAGTGTTGACATAGTCCTATTCTAAAATGAAACTCATAACGTTGTTTATACTTCTAAGTATTTTAACTCATACAAACTCCAATATGGGCAATTTGTGAATCCAGAGATGCCCGCTAGCAACAAATCAATCTACATATTGCCAATTTCTCTTTTAATTTTTTATTTATTTATCTTAGCCAACTGAGCACTTGCACACTTCCGTATCGTTCCAAAAATGCTTCACGGGAACGAAAAAAGAAAAAAAAAATTCAAATCTGTCATTAATTCTGAAACTGGTCCTGCATTCATTGTCTGAAAGTTCACATGTCTATGTCAACACTCATATTCTTTTTCACTGTTTTTAATTATATTGTTTTATTGCCTTGTTTTGAGAGCTAAAAGCTTGGTACTCACGTACATGCATATTTCATGTTATATTTATTATATATTAATCTTTTTATTAGTTCATATATGGACTCAAATTTCCCAGTTGCTGTACTGTCTAATTTCAGGCAAAGCTTTTGACAGTGAAGTGAAAAGATGACGATCATTGCTGATCAAATTTGCATATTAATGCTCTTTTGCATTTTGCTGTATTCAGGTACGCAAAAATTAAGTACTCGCTAACATGACACTTGTATTAGTATGTTCGAGAAAAATTATTGACTTTGAAACTTCTAATCAACATTCGTGCTGTTTCTTGTATTCATTTAATTACATGTTTATGATCTGTTGCAGGAAATGGGATTTGCGCTTCGTTGTATGACTATTCTGCAACAACAAAGGCAAGAAGAAATTACATATCCAATATGTTCTGCTTAATTCTCTCTGTCCATTTCCATGGTACACTCGTTATATTATATATTATGTACAAAAGAGTTATAATGTGGAAAAGAACTTCTATCAACCAGTGCTTGGCTGAGCCCCGGAGAGCTCATTACGGAGGAGGACTAATAGTTAATCCAGAATTCAATCGTGGCACTGAAGGATGGACCGCGTTTGGACAAGCAGCAATCAGAGAAGCAACATCAAAAGAAGGTAACAAGTATATTGTAGCACACAGTAGAACAAATCCACTGGACAGTTTCTCTCAGAAGGTTCAACTAGAAAAAGGAAAGCTCTATAGTTTTTCTGGTGAGTGGTAACTCGTTCTCATTTGGATATATGCCAATTAACTCTGCTTGTATTTCTTTATAATATTTCATTGATTGAATTTTCAGCTTGGATTCAAGTCAGCCGCGGAAGTGACACTGTTGCTGCCGTATTTAAAACATCTGACGGGAAACTGATAGATGCCGGCAAAGTTTTGGCTAAGCATGGCTGCTGGTCTTTGCTTAAAGGTGGCCTTGCTGCCAACTTCACAAGCCTTGTGGAGATTCTTTTTGAGGTTAATTAAGGCTTGTTCAAAAGTGTTCCTTTCTTTTTATTGATATGATTTTCTCATCAAACCTTACAGATTTATTTTCTTAAATGCAGAGCAAGAATGCAGAAATGGAAATATGGGCTGACAGTGTTTCATTGCAGCCATTTACCAAGGAGCAATGGAGATCCCACCAAGACAAAAGCATTAACAAGGTAATATATGACACGCACGCACATCATATATTTTGTGTAAATGATGGTCTAGCCCTTAGATGAATGAAATAGAAGCAGGTTGAATTTTCCATTTATTGTTAACCATAGTACATCATCTTATTCAGGAGCGCAAGCGCAAGGTGAGGTTTCAGTTAACTTCTGCAAATAAAACTGCATTAGAAGGTGCCGTGGTTTCTGTCACGCAAATCAAGTCAGACTTCCCGTTTGGATGCGGTATGAATAATTATATCCTAACAAGCACAGAATACCAGAACTGGTTTGCTTCAAGATTCAAGTACACCACTTTCACAAACCAAATGAAATGGTATAGCACAGAGAAAATACAAGGGGAAGAAAATTATACAATTGCGGATGCCATGTTACAATTTTGCGAAAAAAATGGCATTTCTGTAAGAGGCCACAACATTTTCTGGGACAATTCCAAGCAGCAGCCCAGCTGGGTTAAAAAACTTTCTCCAGAAGAGTTGCGAGAAGCTGCTGCGAAGAGAATCAATTCAGTGACTTCAAGATATGCAGGAAAGCTAATTGCGTGGGATGTAGTGAATGAGAATTTGCACTTCAGATTCTTTGAGGATAATCTCGGTGAAAATGCTTCTGCTGAGTTTTATAGGATAGCTCACCAGCTTGACCCAAACACGATCATGTTCTTGAATGAGTATAACACAATTGAACTTGCTGCGGATAAGGAATCAAATGCCGTCAACTACAAGAAGAAAATTGATGAGATTCTATCATATCCGGGAAATGCAGGCATGTCACTAGGAATTGGAATGCAAGGCCATTTTAGTTCTGATCAGCCAGACATTGCTTACATGAGATCTGTTTTGGACATTCTAGGATCAACAGGATTGCCCATATGGCTTACAGAAGTTGATGTGGACATTGGCCCCAATCAGGTAAAGTAACAGCTCGTTTGCGTTTGATGTGTTACAGCCTTTAATTTATAGTTGCTGTGAAATGAAATCAATACCTAGCTGACGCTTTTTTTTTTTTTTTTTGGCCCTCCTTGGCAGTCACAATACTTGGAGGAGATACTAAGGGAGGCTTATGCTCATCCTGCAGTTAAAGGGATTATTTCTTTTTCAGGACCAGCAATTGCTGGTTTCAAAGTAATGCCTCTAGCTGATAAAGACTTCAAAAATACTCCAGCCGGAGATGTTGTGGACAAATTGCTCGCTGAATGGAAATCCAGAGCTCTCGAAGCTACAACGGATATGAAAGGATTCTTTGAGTTTTCATTGTTTCACGGTGATTACAACTTAACCTTGAAACACCCGGTGACCCATGCTTTAACCTCTATCAGTTTTAAGGTCACGAAACATCGACCGCAAAGGACAATGCATGTTCAAATTGTTGACTAAGTTATCATGATCTCTGAGCACATATATAAATCTTCTTATGGCGGAATCTAAAGCAATAAACTAGCTGTTTACCATTCTGCCCTTTAAATTAAATAATTTGGTGTATTGGATAAAGAAACTTTGTGCCTTGCATAGCAAGCATGTGGAGCTGCCTGCTAACGTGCAACGAAAGCTAACAATATTGCTCCATAATGCTCAAGTAAAAATGGTACAAGAGAATATACAGGAGATTTTTCTTATGGTTACATTAGTAAAACTAGTGTGTTTAAACATTTAATCCTCGACGTCTTATTGAAGCAACACACGAAACAGCCGCCATGATAATGGTCGTAGCAATGTAACTTACGTCGTCGAAAACTGTGGCATACCGAATCTCCTGCAGATCCCAGAGAGTAGAAACGCAGAGACGCAGCCCATTGAAAATCTCCAGAAAAATAGCCATTTTCAATTCTGTTGCCGAAGAAAATGCAGGAAGCGCAAAGCGCATGAAGTTTCTGAGAGTTGAAAATGTAGCAGAAAATTAGAAGGTGTGGTTATACTTTCTGCAAACTCAGTGTACTTATTTATGCTTTGCATTACTTGTGAAACAAGAAGTGTAACACTGAAAGCTTGCTCGCTAGCTAGAAGCAGCTTGCTTGGGGTTTTTCTGTACATGTAATATTTTTTGTGATACCTTCGAGGATGTTTCCTTTCATGTCGTTGATGAATGAAGATCCAGAGAGGGTCCCACCATCGAAGCTTCAGGTTGTATGTACTTTTTCTGTACACTCGAGGGATTTCTTTTTTTGTCTTTTCATCCCCTAATCATCTACGCATTTTGTGTAGTCTCCGTGACATAACTAAGTGAAAAATATGATTTAAGACTTGAACAAATTAACGCATCCGGCAAATAATTTATGCCTACAATAAAGATTTAATTGAAACAAATTTTATTGTAGTGATACAAAAAATTAGAATTCAAACTCCACTCACGTAACTACATAACATATTAAACTCCATTTATACGTGTAATCTTTCTATTTTCTATAAGTCTCTTTTATTTTGAATTATGGGTGGCATTTTCTATAAGTCTCTTTTATTTTGAATTATGGGTGGCTCTTAAGTCTACTCTCCACAAATGAATATTCCTTTTGATTTTAGATGTTTGGCCGAGTGGTTGAGCTGCTGCCCTCACAAGCGTTCAAGCCCCCACAAAAGAGTTGTGGGGGCTAAAATATTTATAAATCATTCTCTCTTGCGAAATACGAGTAGAATTTAATGTAATAATGTAAATTTCAGTTATATATATCTGATTGTAAGTGTAATGTCTGCTGTAATAACAATTATAAATATCTGTGTGATATAATAATATAATTTGTAATCAGTATTCAAAAAAAAAAAATGCAAGCTTAGTTATTGTTGTACTAGACATTCACATCCTATTAAAATTACAAAACTATATAAGTCTATAATTATATGAGAATCCAAGGCTTTGGAAGGCATTGGTGGTGGGCTAGTACCTTCAATATGGTACCAATTCGGATTCCCTAATGGAGCACGCAATGATCCCCACTCATTACTTCAAAAAAATGATGCCCGGGTTAAACATATTTCTCCAAAATACAGTGAAAATAGAGGTATCTATCTAATAATGGATGAGAGTCTGACCAAAATTATATCTATAAAGAAAAAGGGGATAAAGAAATCAATCATCGTTGATACATTTAATTATTACTTCCAACTTTCCACCTCATCCTTTTAAACCAATATTATATGATTTCTTCCATTACTATTATAATCTAAAAACAGTGGCCCATATCACCTCCCGTATCAAAATAATATTAGTAAAAGAAAATATATAAATGAAGTCAATACCAAACCAATCACTAGCGCACACGTTGGTCAAGCAAGCCCACTAATCGACAACCTGGAGATTGCAACCCACGAACTGATAAGCTGGGCTACCAGAAAACGACAACGTTTAAACCTGGCTTTACTTTTCGCGCGTGTTTTAGCCTCTCAAAGTAACGACCCACACTGTTTAAAAACCTAAACACCACTGGTTCCCTATTCGTAACGCGCCAAGCAAAGCGCGTGGATGCGTAGAAAAGAAAACATTCTTAATTTTTTTGTTAAAATATGCTACCGTAATTTTCTTTTTAATATAAAAAATCTTATCATTTAATTTCTGGATTTGAACAGCGAGGGAAGGGAATTGTAGGAGAAAAGAAAAGAAGCAAGAAAAGTTTTTTCGCTTTTTCCCAGCTTTTATACTTCAAAGGCGAAACCCTAGCTTCTTATTTTGTCGAATAAAAGATGGGATTATGGGAAGCTTTTCTCAACTGGCTTCGAAGGTGAGCTCTCTGTTTGGATGCTGAGAAAATGAATGATTTTTTTTTTCTTTTTCAAAAGCTAAGGTGGAATGTTATAGTTGATTTAATTTTGAGATTTCGAATCGTTAGATTGTAAAAATTTAACCTTATAAAATATTATTAGATTTATTTCCCTTAATATGACTGTTTGGTTTTGTTGAATTTCAAATTGAAGATTGAGAAAATGAAGTTATTTTGTATGCTTTTTAGATCATTTATATGTGACGTGTCTTTTAAAATGTGTTTATTTTTAGTGTTCTAGCTCTGTTTTAAGGATGATAGAATTCTGGCAGCGATCAGCTAGTTAAATGCAATTGTTTTGGCCTGTGTAAATGAAACTGTGCACCGCTTTTGTAAATTAAAATGCCAATTTTAATGCCAACTTTGCAAATCTAGCATCTATAGAATGATGTCTTTGAGTAACATCTTCTGTGCAAACACGTACCTTATTGTTTCTTGGTGGCAGCTTCTATCTTTTGTATGGATTTTGAAGCGTCTATGGAGAACATTAAATAATTTATTAAATTTACTGTTGTTTGCTTTGGTCTTGCATAATATTCTGTTGATATGCTCATGCCTTCCAGACAATTAGCTACTTTAATCATATTGTATCTCTCTGCTTCACTTGCTTTAAAATTCTTGCATTGATTCTCACAGTTGTGGATATTTTTGCTACTCTGAGTCGGCTGGCTTATGCTTTTTCATTGCTATTTATTCTACTTTTGTCATTGTAGTCTCTTCTTTAAACAAGAAATGGAGCTATCTTTGATAGGGCTTCAGAATGCAGGCAAGACGTCCCTTGTGAATGTTATTGCAGTGAGTAAATATTCTTTTGAAGTGTTTAATCTGCTTTCTTATGTGTTTTTCTCCAGTCTCTTTTGGTTATCATGCTGATGGCTCAATTTTTTGTTTCTGGTTGATACCCGAAGACTGGTGGATATAGTGAAGATATGATCCCAACAGTGAGTTGACTTCTGCGGACTGTCTTCTGCCTCTTATTTTACCAGAGAATTCACTCTGCCAACAACTTATTTGTACTTTTTGATAAGTTGCAATTGTAGTCTGTCTATTACTGTGGAGAATTTCATGTACACATCTCTGTTGTCTACAGGTAGGATTTAATATGAGGAAAGTGACTAAGGGGAGTGTCACAATAAAGCTGTGGGATCTTGGAGGCCAACCACGGTTTCGCAGTATGTGGGAGAGATACTGTCGTGCAGTTTCAGCTATTGTGTATGTCTTAAAACTTAAGCACTCATTGATCATCCTGTCTTTAAGATATAAGTTTTTCCATCAGGTCGAGTTCTTACACAATTTAGAGGGTGGCCATACTATGTATACTGAGGATTCCCTGCACTCTTTTAATCAATGTCATTTGCATGCTCGAAGATTTTTATTTCTGTTCCAATATATATGTGTCTAGTAGTCTTTTGGGGTATGTTTCTTTGAGCAATTTCCTTTGATATCCATTGTTAACTTACAAAAGGTTTTGTTCCACCATAATTTGAACACCTAGTGGGAATGAGATAGAGAGAAAGTATGAAGGATGAATAATGAGATAGAGAGAAAGTATGAAGGATGAATAATGTCATTTTTTGCTTCTTGCTAGCTCAAGCAACAGTTGACTCACCACGAACCTGCTTGCTAGACCCCTTTTTTTAAGCCTTTAATAAAAATAGAAACAGAGTACGGGAAGGTCTCTTTCCATTATTCTTTTATTTTGAATTTGTTTCCTAAGATTAATCATTTCCTGTTCCTTCTTGTTTTTCTTCTCATCTCCATTTGCTAATTATTTTCTTCCTCTTGTGGTAAATTTCTGGACAACATTGCATTCTTACATGTGATCATCTTTAGATGCCTTCTCATCAATCTTTTGATAGAATCTAGAATTTCAATTTGGTGCTTTCAATTTGTACCTATCACCAGGGAAATTTCAGTTTGTATAGATTCTAGACACTAGTTTGGTGCCTCGTTCCTTATAATTTACTTCCTCCTATTTTGGTTTGGAATCGAGTGAGTAATTGCTGTTTGAGTGATTGCTATCAATACCTTTTTCAAGTATTAAGAGGGTAGTGCTCTGTTTGAGTGATTGTTTTACCACTTCTGTCAGTGGTTTTGGTCTTACCACTTGGTTCTTTTGAATGTTGATTTTGCATTTTGCAGTTACGTTGTTGATGCTGCTGATTATGATAACTTGCCTGTGTCAAGAAGTGAACTCCATGACTTGTTAAGTAAACCCTCGCTGAATGGTATCCCATTGCTGGTGCTGGGAAACAAGATTGATAAACCAGAAGCCTTGTCTAAAGAGGATCTGATGGAACAAATGTAAGTGGAGAGCCTGTAAATCAGAAACTTTCTTCAGTGTTGCTTGTAAAAATTATTTTTTCTTCATATCTAATACATGGACCAAGATCACAGATGGTGCTTCATAATAAATATCCCGTTTGCATAAAACTGCTTCACTTCAAATGTAAGTGGAGAACACTTAATTTTGTGCCTAACATGGATTAGCCTCAAAATCAACAGAAGACATGCAGTCAGGCAAATCATGGACTGGTGAAAAGAACATAAGTCTATCTGCATGTTTTTGATTCAGTTTTTTGACTGCTTTTTGCATCTTCTTGATGAATTTTGTGTGGTGTTGAGAATTTTGCCGTTTGTGCAGGGGGCTGAAGTCCATTACCGATAGAGAAGTTTGTTGCTACATGATTTCATGCAAAAACTCTACCAACATTGACACGGTTATTGATTGGCTTGTAAAGCATTCAAAATCAAAGAGTTGAGTTTCTTCCTGTAGTTTTGAACTACATGGGAGCCTGTTTTCAACAACTGATTCAGGATGATTTGAGTGAGCCGTACTGTTAGTCTGCTCGGGTCAGTCGATGTGTGATCATAGTTTTTTATTTCGACTTGGCTTTTTATCGTAAATCATAATTTGTTTAGTTTTACATCAGGAATCTGGGAACACCCATGTATTAATTGCTGAGATACCAAGTGATCATACTTTCATGTATAGATCTATATTGGTGTGCCTTGTGTTGCAAACATGTACTGTATTTGCTGTGCTTTTTTAATAAAATAGTGGTTTGAAAGCTTATCGTTTGGTCATTCAAAAAAGAAAAACAAGTTCCTTTTTTTGCGAATTTGCCACCCTTTTCTGTGTTCTATGAACTCATTTGGATGTCTCTACCAAAACTTGGAGAGAGAAATTTTAAAATACATCATAGTATCATCTCATACAACAAACAAACGATCTTATGATAATGTGACACAAGTGTATTTATTTTAAAAAATTATTATACAAGAAGTGATTATATTAAATTTAATTACGCATATTATATATATCTTGATTTGCCGTATTACTTTCAATGTATTATAGAAATGATCCTGTAGCTTTACATTTAGATTTCAAGGCGCATTTAATCCTTTCCCTCATAAAGAAAAAGAAAGAAATTGAAATAATGTACAGATGTATTACTTTTAAAGCCCCGCCCTTCCCAAAAAAAAAAACTTTACGGTGATTGATTAAGTAATTGTTATGTAAATTAGTTAATGGAATAATTTTATGCTTAACAAGTCCATTAGCAATGTTTTTTTTTTCTCTTATATTACATATTAAATTTACCAGAATTTATCTGAACTTTCTAAATAGTTACTAGAAAATTAGTTTTATATATATGTGCACGTGCGCACACATACACACACATATATATATATATAGTGTTCTCATCCACTAAAAATGATTGAAGTAAAAGAGAATGGACTTAACTATGGTGCAACGCAACTGTGGTATCATACCACAGCTGCACCTAGCCATTAGATCTAATTACTTAGCCATTGAATCTCTCACAATAATTAAAACTAATAATTAGATACAATTGTAATATGATACTACTATTGCACCATAGTTGGACCCAAAGAGAATATACCAAAGTAGAATCGAATAGGAATGTATGTCTAAATGTTTGCGCATAAAAACTTGGGGGCCTCGTGAAGTGCCACGCTTGCAAAAAATCGCCACATAAAAAGTAGAAGTCACCTTATCGGTCTTCTTACTTTCGACTGTTCTAGTCTCAAGTCTTCGTAAACCACGAGACGAGAGGCTACTCTCTCGGTCCGTTTGGCTTTCGAGAAAAAGAAGGAAAATTAATGAAGAAAAAAGAATCCAAAGCTTCAGTGTTTTTAGCTCATTATTTTCTTTTTCTTTTCTTTTCCTATATTTTCCCGCCTGCCAAACAGAGTCTCAACTCAGGTCAGTAGCTACTTTTACAGCATCCAGAAAAGTTTCATTTTTTTTTTAACTTTCGTTAGTATTACTGTCTCTAAGTGTTTGATTCGAATTAGTTCATATTTACTACTTTTTTTTCTTTTTTTTATAAAAAAGTTTCATTGTTGTTTACTTCTAACTGTTATATTTAATAGGTTATTTTTGCTGCTTATTATGTATTTATGTTATATTGTTTCTACACAAGTTATTCTTTTAAGTTTGCCCCAAAAAAAATAAAAATCAAAGTTGTTATTTTGAAAAAGCATGTGATTGGTGCCTTGCCTGGAGCCATTACAGGTGGTTTAACAGAAACTGATTTTACTTGAAAGTGCTTTGTCGAAAGCACTTTTCAACGCACGCTAAGGTTTTACTACGATGAATAATATTATTCAAAATAGACACACAAAATATGGTTTCAAGCACTTGTAGCTTGCACGTAGACACACACTCACTTAGAGAAATTTTTTTTTGCCCCCCTGACAAACTTTCAATTTTTAGAAAAATAAGTACTGTCAGGTTGACAGATACACTTAAATTCCATAGTTCAAATGGTTGGGACCTCTTGACCCCAAAGTGAGTATCCTACCACCAGACCATGTCCTGATACGGATGCTTACCATGTTTATTGGCTGGTAATACATTTTATTCTACTGTTTTTCTTGATTTTCAGTGAGCCTACTTCAAATAAAAGGTTTCCTGCATAGGATGGTACTCACCTTCGAATTTATCTTATTTGGTATAACTTGCTTGCTGCAGTCTGTACCTGTGGCAGAGTTGCTGTTATCTAACTGATGTGATGAAATCCCAAAATTAGGAGACAAATCAATTAAAAAACAAATTAGTTACTGCTCACATGATTTATAAACTCCTGCTTATCTTTCCTAATCCCAAAATTAGGAGTTGTTCTGGTGTTAGAATATTTGGACTGCTGCATGTAAAGTTATTGTCAATCAGCATACTGGATTCACTCAAATTTTATAGCATTGACTTTGGGATAGGCTGCACATCAGTACCTACAATTATCTAACAAACAAAAAGTTATATGTAGTTAAATATTTTAAACTGTAATGTCAAGAGCCAAAACTCATGGCCATTCCAAGAATCGAACTCGGTACCTCTCCCATCCAAATCAAGAATCATAACACTAGACCGAATGCGCCACTTATTAGTACTTATCTTACTTGATTTTTAAAGTTATCTCAAGGGGATCAACATTTTCTAGTTTTCGGGCTTCTGATGTAATTGTCGTTGTCATATCCCTTTTATTGTTTGGTTTCATTGAAGTTCTATATCGTAATTGCTTAGTTGAGTTTAGGCCAAATAACACAGTTGTATAATTTGAACCCTAAAAGATAAGGGGCATTTCAAGTATCAAACTTGGGATCTCTTTCACCTGAAGTGAGAATCATGTCATAGACCAGATGCTTGATTGTTGATACATGTCATACTTAGGTTTTTATGTATACCATGTTTATAGTTCTCTCATTTGAACTTGTGTTAGAGGATTAACATTTTCTGGTCTCTGATCTCTGCTGTAAATGTGAATAATAAGTTTAAATGAAAAAAGTCATGATAAAATAATACTACACTTCCGAAGTTGTATCCCAACCTTGTCTATCTCATGCATGGTGACATTTATCCATTGGATGGTGTGAGGGATTAGTATGTAATTTGACATCTTTTGAAATTGACACTACAGTAGATGAATGTCACTCAGTACGTAGGATTCAAATATTGGGATACTACTTGAGAAGTGTAGTATTATTTTATCTGACACATATGCATGGCAGAGTTGATCTAGTGTTAAAAGAATTTAGACCACTGTTAACAGAATGCGTGTGGGTGAGCCTACTGGATGTTTATGTAGAAAGCTGATGCACAGAGCCATGTTTTAAAGAATGAAAGAACCTTTTTAGGAGTGGACAGTACAAGTATTCTGCTAGATCTTTTATTGGCCTAAATTCACCTACTTAGTGTAAGAAACATTGACAATTCAGGTCTTTTATTGATTATTCTGGATTGAGTCTTTGGATTTGGTCTCAAAATATACTTGTACTTCATAAGACAGTGGAATTGTGCTCCTTTTCTCTTGTATTGGCACAAGTTTGTGCACTTGCCAAGTTAAGACATCTGTGGTCTCAATGTATACTGTGTATTCATCTTTTGCAATTTATGGGTTAAGAATCTTGTCAGAAAATTAGTACATCTGGACTCGTTGAAATTTTTTAGATTTGCATGTGGGCCAGATTGCAGTGCTACAAAAGTTAGCCTATACTATAAGGAACTTAAATGTTTATGCAAGCTAGTATTTTAAACTGTATTGTAGGAAACCAAAAGAGAAGGGGCATTCCGAGAATTGAACTCGGGACCTCTCGCACCCTAAGCGAGAATCATACCACTAGACCAAATGCCCAATTGTTGATACTTGATCAGGTAAATTTCTATTAACCCACTTTTCCCTCCAGTTGCAGTTACTTTTATTTAATTTATGCCTAGAGTATTGACATTTTCTGATTTGTGGCTTGTGATGCAGTTCATGATGTCATGTTCTAAAAGTTTCCTGCATACTGGGTGGTAGTCTCTCGGGAATTTACCTAATTAAGTATGGCTCATTTCAGTATGTGCCTAAATTTGTGTCAAAGTTTCCATTAATTAACCGATGTGATGAAGTCCCAAAATTAAGAGATTGATCAATTAAAAGACAAATATTTACTGCTGATAAGATTCATAAGCTTGTGCATATCTTTCCCTTAATTTTCTGAAAGTCTAATAGATTGCTTGATAGTTGAACATTTTAAATTGTAATGTGCATATATTTTCTTTAAATTTCTGAAGGTGTCTTGATAGCTAACTTGCTTGTTGAATATTCTAAACTGTAATGTCAGCAGCCAAAAAAAAGGGGGGGCATTCCGAGAATCGAACTCGGGACCTCTCGCACCCAAAGCGAGAATCATACCACTAGACCAAATGCCCAACTGATCAATATTGTTATGGTGAAATTATATTGAATAACTTTTCTTGCTGTGCTAACACTAAATTTTCTGGTCTGTGGCTTTTGATGCTGTCATTTTATTATATCCCTGGAGGGTGGGATGTTATTGGCTTTATGGATAAACTAAAAGCCACCAGGGGAAAAAAAATAATAATAAAAAAGTTTCATACTTTATTGTTTTGAATTTATCTTTTTATTGCATGTGGAATCAAAGACTAAAACAATAAAAGAATGGGGCATTCCAGGAAATGAACTCAGGACCTCTCGCACCCAAATCGAGAATCATACCACTAGACCAAATGCTCTTTTCATGACATTAATAATGTTTATTAGTGTCTTATATAGTCTAATACCTTCTGTCCTTGTGCTTATTCTTGATTTTCAGTGAGCTTATCCCAAGAGGATATGGTCAAGAGATTCTAAAATCACAAAGAGGATAGTCAAGTTATGGTCTCTGGCTATTGATGAAATCTTGGTGTCTCTTTGCAGTTGGAGCACAGTGCAAAAGGCATTCAGACCTTTGGATGACTTGAAGTTTGGCTCATATCAGATTATACTGGTTATTTCAGGTACTGTAGTAGATACTCAACTTGATATCAACATCTGCAGGTTTTTCTTTTCTCTTTGGATTCATTGGTAAATAATCTTGTCTATAGTGATGTGATATATCTGGATATGAGTTTGTATTGTAGTTGTGGTTTTAACTTTAGTTCAGATTACTCTCTCACATATTTAGAACTGTAACAAAGGGAACTAAAAACCCTATGAATTAACTGATTTTAGAACCAACGTTGGCTTCCAAGAATAAAACAGATGACATCTTGTACGAGAAAGTGAGAATTATAGTTCTTACTGTGCTTGCTGCCATCACTGAAAAAGTAAACTGAGACTGAGATATGAAAGATTAAACACATTTTGAGATTGTGTGATCGAAAAGAATTCCGCCCCGCCCCCCCCCCCCCCCCCCCTTTTTTCCCTAGATGTTTTTCACCATCTAAATTGGCCTTATTGTTGATATAAAAAAAAATAAATAAATAAAAGAAAATAAAAAAGTGGAACAAGAAAATAAACCTTGTTTGGTTCAAAGATAGAAACATCTTATATTCTACATATGATTTGAACTCAAGATATCCCACTACGTTTATGCTCCTTTTGCAGCTGATTGATGCTTATGAACTAAATGTTACCTAAATAGTTTCAGTCACCCTTTTTACTTGGAAGCCGCTTGCAACAGTCTCTGACCAAATATTCAATCGGATGTTTTAACAACTAAAAGGTGTAGAAATACTCTTAAATGAGGAGATGTATAAATTAAAAGACTAAACAGTTAGTGGTTAGAAATCCTATATTTTCTTGATGAATCTTTCTTCACAGCTGTTAGATGGTTTTTGTGTTGCTCTGGTGTTAGAAGAATTTAGACTACTGTTTGTGGAATGGGGCATTTAAGCAGAAAGCTGATACTCAATTCCATGTTACCAGTCCTTTTTCTATCATTCAATTGTTTTTCCTCTTTATTGATTAATCTTGATTGAGTCTTTGGATTGTTCGAATCTCCTTCTACATCATGATTAAGTAAACTGTGCTCCTTTTTCTTGAATTGCCACGAGTTAGTGTGATTGGCAAAGTTAAAGGCATGCGTCTTTTCTCTGTTGACTACAAGGTAACAGATTGGATTTTAGTTTTTCTGAAACCATTTTCTCCTATGTATTCATCTGTTTCAATAGGTTAGGAACCTAGTCAGAAAAGAAATATGTCAGACTCGCTAAAAATTTTTAAGTTTTGACTTTGAGCACTCTGCTACAAAATTTGGACTTTAGTATAAGGAACTTAAAATATTATGCAAGTTAGTATTTTAAACTAGAGGCCAAATTGCAGGGGTACTCCGAGAATTGTACTTGGGACCTCTTGCCCCGAGAATCATACCACTAGACCAAATGCCCAATTGTTGATACTTATCGCGGTTAATTTCTGATTATACAATTTTTCCCCTCCAGTTGTGGTTATTTTCATTAAATTTAAGCCTAGAGGATCAACATTTTCTGAACTGTGGCTGCTGATGCAGTTGTTGATCATATGGTCTAAAAGTTGCCTGCATTGGTTGGTAGTTACCCTGGAATTTCTCTTATTAGGTAAGACTTGCTGCAGTCTGTGGCTAAATGTTACATACTGATGTTGTTACATCAAGTTACTGTTTACCTAACTGATGTGGTAAAATCCCAAAACTATGGGATGCATCAGTTGAAAGTCAAAGCAGTTGTGCTCCTAAGATTCATCATCTTGGGCTTATCCTTTCTTTAATTTTCTGAAGGCCTCTTGATGGTGAGTAGATAGCTTTTTAGTTGTTCTGGTATTAGAACATTAAACTAATTGCATGTGAATTTGGTACCAATATGTTAAGTGGATTCCAATACCTTCCCCTCCTTAAAATCAAGGCTTGCTACTTGTTTAACTTTCCATATTAGGTTAGAATATTGTCAGAAACCCTTGTATCTGAATTCATTGAAATTCTATTGTTAGGTTTTAGTTGACTTAGGTTGAAGGTTGATGATTTGAAACCCAAAAAGGGGCATTCCGAGAATCGAACTCGGGACCTCTCGCACCCAAAGCGAGAATCATACCACTAGACCAAATGCCCAGTTTTTGATAACAAACATACTTATTTCCAAATTAATCACATTCTTTTCTTCCAAGCACTGAGGTCTGAGGTTATATTTATTGAAGTTATCTCTAGAGGATCAATATTTTCTAGGCTCTGGCTTCCGATGCAGTGGTTTAGGTCATATCCTTTGTGAAGTTTATTCAAAAGCTTGTAGATGATATATCATTCTATGGATCTCATGAAAGTTCTACGAAATGAGTTTCATAATTCATTTTGGAATTCAACTTAGGACTTTATTTTCAAATTTACTTCGTTTGTGCTTCATTACCATGGGTTAAGTGTGCCTAGCAGTCTGATGTATTTGTTCTGATGACTAAAACTATATACATCAGCTTTAGGGTTTATTGTTCGAATATTTTTGTTTGAGAATCTTCCCGGAAAACTGCTCCGTCTGGATTCATTGAAAAATTATATTGTAGTTGCTAGTTGACTTTAGATCAGATCACACACTTAAATAATTTAAACTTTTAACAAAAAAACTGAAAATGATATTCAAGTATTTAAACGGTCAGTATGGTGTGGAGGACCATAAACTAGGGGGCATTCTGAGAATTGAACTCGGGACCTCTCGCACCCTAAGCAAGAATCATACCACTAGACCAAATGCCCACTTGTTGATAATTAGCAAACTCATTTTGATTAATACCTTTTTTCCCCTCCAAGCATTGAGGTTGTCTTCATCGAACATATGTCTAGACGATCAATATTAATGCTTTGGCTTCTGATGCAGTTGTTGATGTCACATCCCTTATAAAATAGGAAAAGCCTTAATATGATATTGCATTTTGAACAATGTATCTCATGAAACTGTTTGGTTCACATCTTTTGAGATTTATACTAGCCACATCTTAAATATATGTCCATGGATTAGTTTGTTGCACAAGTCAAAGCAGATGTCTTTGCTCTGAGAGCTATTTGGTGACATCCAACAAGTCTAAGTACAGTTCGTCCACATCAAAATAGGAGACCAAAAATCAGGGGGCATTCCGAGAATCGAACTCGGGACCTCTTGCACCCAAAGCGAGAATCATACCACTAGACCAAATGCCCACATGTGGATACCTAACATATTTGATTTCTTATTAGTGCCCCCCCCCCAACAATATTGAACTGCTGAGGATATCTTCATTTAACATATTTTTCTAGTCTCTGGCTTCTGATGCGGTTGTTCACCTTGTATCTCATGAAAATTTTGGATCTCATGTTGAGTCCACAAATGAGATTTATAACTGTTATTGGAAAGTATCTGTGAGTTTGCTTTTCAAATTTATTTCTCTGCTGTGAGACACTGCATCTTGGTTCCTGTATGTTTTATTGCTATGGATTAGTGAGTTTGGCAGATCAAAGCAGATGTCCTTGCCACATGACTACTTGGTTACAGGTATGATGGTAGTCTGCCACCTCGAGATCTATATCTTCATTATTTTCTGTTGTTTGAATTTATTAGCTGAGAATCTTCTTAGAAAATAGCTGTCTAGATTCATTTTTAGTTGCATAGTTGACTTTAGGCCACATCACACACTTGGATAATTTAAACAGTTATACCAATAATAATTAAAAAAATGAAAATTAAAAAATTATTTCAAAAAAATAATGACAATAAAAGTGATATATTACATTAGGGGGCATTCCGAGAATCGAACTCGGGACCTCTCGCACCCGAAGCGAGAATCATACCACTAGACCAAATGCCCAATGGTTGATAGTTGTAATGCTTAGTTTTTTGTTTATACCATTGTTTGCCTCCAAACATTGTAGGTTTTCATTGAAACTTATGTTAGGAGGATTAAGATTTTCTGGTCTCTGCCCTCTGGTGCTGTTTTCATTTTATATGCAGTACATATTTTGGGCAGATTTGCTCCAGGAATACCCTCGGTTGATCCATAATACACATAATGGTTGGTGGATGTTGTCACTGCCTCATTGGGGCATTCAGCCATCATGACTCATGGTGGTGACAGATGTCTACTTTAGACTTGCTGCTCAAATTTACTTCTAAACCATGAGCACTTCATATGTGCTTGCTTGGGTATCATCATTTATGGCTTGGGTATAGTGTATTTGGCAGGTTGCCTTGAAGAGGTTTGTTTTTCCCAATTTATTAGCCGAAGAATCTTGACAAATTTTATTTTGCAGGCCTTGAGGAGACTTTTATTAGAGGTCACTTAATATTTTAACATATAATAACATATAATTTACAAAGCCAAAAAAGAAGGGGCATTCCGAGAATCGAACTCGGGACCTCTCGCACCCAAAGCGAGAATCATACCACTAGACCAAATGCCCACTTGTTGAGATTTATCAAATGATTTCTATTTAATAAGCTTTTTTCACTTTTCTTCCAATCATTGAGGTTATTTTTATTGAGTTATCCCTAGAGGATCAATATTTTATACTTTCTGGCTTCTGATGCAGTTGTTGATGTCATCCATGCAAAAGCCTGTCAATGATATTGAACTGTATCTCATGAAAATTCTGGTTTGCATGTTGATCAGATTTGTACTAGCCAAGTTTACAAATGAGTTTCATAACTCATGCTAGAAATCATCCTTGAATTGATTTTATTTTATAGTTGCTTAGTTGACTTTAGACCACATCACCCAGTTGAATAATTTAAACATGTAACCAAAATAAAAAAATTAAGGGGCATTCCGAGAATCGAACTCGGGACCTCTCGCACCCAAAGCGAGAATCATACCACTAGACCAAATGCCCGCTTGTTATTTGTCATACTATGTTTCTTATTAATACCTTTTCTTTGCTCCTCCACGCATTTAGGGTATCTTCATAGAACCTATGATAAAAAATTTCTAGTCTCCAGTTTCTGAAGCAGTTGTTGATAATTTGGAACATTTTATCTCATGAGAATTTCGGTTCTCATGCAGGAGATTTGCATGAGCCAAGTCCATGAAATATACTCATATCCCATATTTGAAATTATTTTTCCACTTCATGTCGAAATTTGCTTCCGGACTGTCTTTGAGACATTGCATATGTGAGTTCCATTATGCTTTATTGGCATTTCTTGGTAGTATATTGGTTAGGAATCTTTCAAGAAACAACTCTGGTTCCATTCAAAATTCAAATTAAATGTGCTTAGTTGACTTTAGGCCAGATCATGAACTTGTATGTTTTAATGGTTACACAAAAATTAAAAATGATATGTAGAGTGTAAAAATTAAGGGGCATTACTTGGGACCTCTCGCACCCAAAGCGAGAATCATACCACTAGACCAAATGCCCAATGTTTATGGTTGTCGTGTCTAATCTTGTATTTTTGTTATTTTATGTCCATTTTTGTTCCTTCAAGCCTTACAGTTTCTCATTTACCTGAACTTAGGAGGATTAGCATTTTCTGGACCTTGGCTTTGGATGCAATTTTGATGTTGTATCCCTGGTACGGTATATGTGAATGGAAAGAAATTGCATCTGAGATTTTGGATAAAAATTTTGGCAGATTTGCTTGAGGGAAATCTTGATTTGCTGTTTAGCTTCACTTCTACACCATGACCACTCATGTTTTATGGCTCAAGTAATGACTTGGCAAGGTTCTAGTTCATTGAAATTTTATATTGTATGAGTTTAGTTGATTCAAGATAAAAGTTTTGGGAATATTTTAAAATGTAATATATGGAGAATGGAGGAGGGGCATTCCGATAATCGAACTCGGGAGAGGATTTGGCAAGGTTCTAGTTCATTGAAATTTTATATTGTATGAGTTTAGTTGATTCAAGATAAAAGTTTTGGGAATATTTTAAAATGTAATATATGCAGAATGGAGGAGGGGCATTCCGAGAATCGAACTCGGGACCTCTCGCACCCAAAGCGAGAATCATACCACTAGACCAAATGCCCAATTAATTGGCATTTGAAGGCTTAGCTTACTTTTTAATATTTTCGTGTTTTGCTAAATGTTAAGAACTCATCATCTTCTAGTCTGTGCTTTTGATGCTAACATATGCATCACTTGTAAAATCTGTCACATATCAACACTGACAATGACTCATAATTGCTGATGCAGGTATGATCCCAGGTTGCCTTATCAGGATGTCAACATTTGCAACTTGTGTAGAATTTATCATTTTTTGGATCTAAAGGCTTCACATTGTATAGTTTTGAGTTGACTTAAGGGTTTTATGAATTTCTTTATGTGTTTGGTATCAAAAACCACGGCCGTAGGTCTTGGGGTGGTTGGATTGGATCAGATTGGCCGATCCAGTCCACCCATGACAGCTGTATGTATTTGTGAAATACAATTGCTAGCATGTTGAAATCCGACTGCGCATTTTATTGCATGCACATAAAAAATTTACATATATCAGTACTCATTAGTGTTACAGCAATCAATCCACTTTCGTGACTGGCCAAGAATGTGAACGTACCACCAAAACAACTTAAGTAGTACAAAAAGGTTATATTCCTAGGAACTCTAGATTATATATAATAAGGTTAATGTTAAGTTATATGCATGCAACTTACAATCCCCTCACATGAATAGTAAAATTTATGTGAGATGATTGTAAGTTACATGAATGTAACTTAGAAACGCAATCAGATTCTTCCGAAAAAACAAATGAAAAACCTCTAGCTAGGTAGCTAGAGCTAGCAACAAGAAATATGATGTATCAAATGCATGTATGAATAGTTGATGATTAATCTATTACACGCCTCTGGCCAGCATCTCTTGAAACCTCTTGAAAGATGCCAGCTTCTGCAAATGCATCTGTCTATGAAATCTCTTAATGAACAAATCGGCAACATGATCAATCTCTTCTTCCAAGCTGAAATCTTCTCCTTCCTCCTTGGAGTTCCTCACCATATCGATGATCGATCCATTGCCCTCATCTTCAAACTCAAATTCCTCGTCATCAAACAAAGAATGCCTTAGATCCGGGTACTTATCATCATCATCTTCCGCATCTTGCAGCAGCAACTGACTGCAAATGGAGCTGGATTGTGGCTCAGTGACCAGTGCACCAACAGCAGCAGCAGCATTGTATGGAACAATGGCTTTGCTTTGATCACCATCATGAATATTATCCGCATCCTTGTCCGTAGGGTGACCGAGGAGACCATGGATTTTTTTAGAGATTGAACCCACCAAAACCTTCTTACTCTTCATTAAAGAAAACATAATGAGTCGAGCTTTGGCTGCGCTGGTTTTGTTCTTAATGGCCATCGACTTGGATTTAGCTACGGAAGTTAAGAAGCAGAGAACTTGCTTCAGGAAAGCAGAAGCCTTGTTCTTCATTTTCGGCGTATCAGTCGATCAAAGTAGCGTGTTATTACGTTGGAAATGGTTGTAAGAGCACTTGCATGAAGCAATAATGAGGCAGTGTTTGGTGAGTTTATATAGAAAGCGAGGCCGAAAGTAATTTGCTTTTGTTCTGATGGTAGTGGGGTGAAAGTGGGTGCATAACAAGGCGAGCAAACGGAAGCTTCTCAATGCAGCAATCTACTGTATAATACGAGATTGGCTCAAGAAAAGTTATATTAGTAGTTGTTTCTGCTTAAGGTAGTAGGGTTACTTTTGTACTTTAAAAAAATAACCCAGAGAGTAGCCAATTAGGGGTTGCCGCGTACATGGTAACATGTATATAATTAAAGGATAAGACGCACCAGATATGTTTAAAAGCTAGAATAACTTATCAAAATGCAAGTTAAAAGTATTTTAGGCTGTGAGATTTAAAGCTGCAAGAAAAAAAAGCAAGTGATGGATGAATAAAGTTACGATTCCTAGCTCCATTACTTGGCTATTTCACATAGCAGCTTCGTTTATTTATTTACTATTCATTGCATTGTTTCCTTTTTCTCTCTGAACTTTTTGGTACGGTGCTGTAAGTGCAGTGCAAAATTTATATGAGAAACAATTTTATACTAACGTTACGTGCACAGTTGAGACTTGAGAATACACAGTTACGTACATGTAAAGCGTAAGTAGTGGTTTTGTTACTTTTTAAAGTTTGACATATATTAAACCGTGCTAAGCTATGTAAGTATGTATGCATATGCTTATGTGAAAGTTTTACGAGTAGAAATTTGCAGGTATTGTATGTATTCAGAAATTTTATTAATAAATTCTACGTGAAATGAATTTTACTCATGCTGAAGAAAGATAGGCATAGGCTCCCTGTAAGGTTAATAAAGGAAGATGCTCGTCCCAACATGCTTGTTCTTAATAATTTGAAAAGTGGAGAGCACTGTATATTATCTAATCTTAATTAACAAAAAGCTTAACTAGCCATGTGTGTGTTAATAAAAATATTGTTTTAATATTTTGATAAATAGAGTTAAGATTGAATGGCATTAGGAGGTATTAAGTCAGAAAAAGGGGTTTCTAATTTATTTTATGAGTAATGCTATATTTAATTAGTTGGGATACTAAATTTGTATCTCAACTAATATGTCATCAATAGAATTTCACCATTTAAATAAGACTTGATAGCTAATTATCACTTGAGTCAATTAAATAAAGCAATAACAATTAGGATATAAATTAAGTATCCCGAATAAGTAAAGTATAGCATTGTCGTTATTTTATTATGTTTAAATAAATTAAGAACTTAGAGTCTACGAGAAAATTCTGAGTGGACTAGCTCGAGACAACCCTCAGCAATCTTTGCTTATCGACTTTATTATTAACTATCATTAATGTGTTAGTCTTGCAACACTAACTAACGAGTATATAATGTGTCCTAACTATGTAAGTATAACATTACTCTTCAGAAAAAGTGACCCTGAAACTAGCTTGTAATCAAATATACTAATTTCTTTTTTTTTTTTCAGTTTTCAATTCTTTATCTAGATATATAGTATACCACAGCCAAATCCCATTAACAGTTTCGAGTAGATTAAGAACACATAAAATATGACAAATCTAAATATATCTATGATATTGTTTTGCGTTATGTATTTGTTACCAAGCTTCATCAATATATACCCAATTTTTATTTGTTATCAACAAATACATACATATATTTGATAAACATGTATAATATTTTAAGTATGTAAATTACTGCAATTACCCGCCAAGTTCTATTCACAAAAATTTAACTCAAAAATTTAACTGAGGATGCTTAGATCTTGTTCAATTACATATGTGTAATTTGTTACATCTTCTACAACTTATCTTCTTGGGCCCCTAACGAAATTTAATACATTTGCAGAAAAACAACCAAAAAAAAAAAAAAGAGTCTATTGTTTTAAATTAAATTCTGTGCCTCGTTTTAATAGATATAGCAAACAAGGGTTGCCTGGTGTATTACAATGAAACCCGAAAAGAGTTTTAATTTTATTTTTTTACTTTTCCATCCGTCTTGAAGCTGAAAAGAAGCTTTGAACTTCACAATGAACATGCCCTCCATACGAAGAAACAAAAAAATTATAATAATAAGAGAAATTATTATTATACTACCTTTTTTTATCTTATTTTCATTCAACTACCACAAAATTTTAATATATTCATCCTCAATTAGTTTATTATTTCTGTTAATTAATTTCGGTTGTTTCTATGAGAGCCGATAATATACTATTTTAATATAACTTCTCTTCTTAATTTAAAGGAAAGAATCCAATACTTTTTCAGTCAATCAAAAAAGCAAGGACGACTTGCTGTTAAATCAACTAAATTATTAAACAAGTTGATGTCTGTTTAAGTTAATAACTTTGTTTAAAAGTTGATGGCATCTAATCAAATATTTGGTTGAAATATAAGTTTATTTTTCCCAAAAAGCGAATCATGAGATGCTTCAGCTACTAATCTTAGGCTCTTAAGTGTTGATTCAAGATGAGCCACGGCCTCAATCCTTAACTTTTTTTTTTTAATTAAAGGAGAATATTGACACTTTTCTCCCAATGTTTTTTGTTTAACCATTTATTTTCTTTATAATTTTCATAATACTCCAATATTCTCATCACGTCAAAATTCTAAATAAAAAAGGGATTGTTTGCTGAAAGTTTTAGTATCAAGGAAATGATAAATTATTATAAAAACCATAAGATTAAGTGGTAAAATTAAAAAATTATAGGGAGGAAATTGCGTCCTCAAATATTTTGTTTGATTGTATAATTTATAATTTTCAAAATAACAAAGTACTATTTTTTTTTTTTCTTTTAGGTTATAGTTTAATGGATTTCAACCTCAAAATCTCCTGTTTCCACTCAAGAAACTAAATAAAGGATTCAGTGACAAACCCCCATATCTCTTGCACAAAGTGATGCATGATAAAAACAAATGATTGAATGAGAATATCCATTCGCCATGCCATTTATTTATATTATTTTGTACTTAATTTAACTGAGATGTCATGTCAATTTGTTAAAAAATAAAATTATGAAAGAGTTAGTGGTCATTTAAGTTATATTGACTTGAAGATGTTGATTGCAGCCATTTCTCAATGAGATGGAATATTTTGATGGTGGCATCAGATGTCTGCATGTGGCCAGCGATCTCCAAAGCATCACTGATTGTTCATTGCAATCGGATCTTACTTTACATATGATTTTATTATTCCTTGAATATAATATGAACTTTGAGTGTAGTTTAGATGTGAAAATTGAGTAAAACGCATGGAGGATAAATGGGGCGTTCCGAGAATGGAACTCGGGGGCTTGTAAGTATGTGCTTATGTAGGTGCCTTGTTAGCATTCATTCATATGCCTTTCCTCTTCGTTGTTATTGGTGAAAAATGGCATGCTTTTCCTCTTCTTTGCTATTGATGGAGAATGTCATGCTACATGCGTAAAGAGGTTGTGAGTATGTGCACATGTAGGCGGTTTATTAACATGCTTTTCCTCTTTGTTATTGGTGGAGAATGTCATGCTACACGTTTATACTTTATAGGCCTTGTAAGTATGCCTAAGCAGTATACTTTCGTGCCTGGATGGTTCAGTCATTTTTTTCACAGAGAGTTATTGTACTACTACTTATGTTCTTCATAATAAAAAATTTCTATCGAGTCTGAGTAAAAAAAATCATCTACTAAGTGTGAGGAAGAAGAAAATATGTGTAGATTTAGAAGTTTTGAGTAAAATGCATGGAGGATAAATGGGGCATTCCGAGAATCGAACTCGGGACCTCTCGCACCCAAAGCGAGAATCATACCACTAGACCAAATGCCCGGTTGTCGTTACTGCTACATTTGTATATTGATACTACAATTTCTTCATGGAAATACTATAAAACCTCGAACATAATTTCGTTCTGATAGTGTACAGCTCACCAATTAAAAACGACGTTCATTAATAATTATGTTGTAGCTTTTAAATAGAATATTTTGATGGATGGTTTTACCAAATGGGAAGATAATTGATCTAACTAATTACTTGACTATGAGATTGATAAGTGGGCCAACTGATTTCATTGGCAGTTTGGCACCTAAAATCTCATTGATCATGCAGCAGCTAATAGAAAACCATTATTACAGCAAAGCAAAAGCAACCAACTAGGAATACAGCTAAGCCCTTCATGATGAAATTCTGCTGCCTTGAGGTCCACCACTCTTGACAAAAGGAAAAGGCTCATCCTTATTGATCTTCCACATGTTAAATAATTGTCCCTAGAGATTTTTATCTTAAATTTCATACAAATTTAAATTGTATTTAAAAGCATTTGGTAAGAGAAATTGCTTTTGAAATAGAAAGTAAAAAACTTTTTGTTTCTCTTAAAAAAAATTAGTATAGTTGCAGCACTGCGGCTCCTATTGAGATTGCTTTAAATTCGGACAAAATGATAGCGATAAGTTGCCAGGCCATTCCTATCAATCATTTCTATAAATTCACTTACAAGTTACCCGTAATTCACTGTAATTCCACTGGTTTTTTCCCCTCACATTTTGGTTTCTTTTTTTCTCCTCATTATCATCAATAAAACACAAAAAAAGAAGAAGTTGCTTCTCTTAATATAATAAATCTGAGGTTCGGTTGGACCGGAAGCTAGCTAGCTAGCAAGCAGCAGCCATGGCATCACCCTTTGGAGGAACCCAACAAAAATGCATGGCCTGTGACAAAACTGTGTACCTTGTTGATAAGTTGACGGCCGATAATCGGGTCTATCACAAAGCTTGCTTCCGGTGCCACCATTGCAAAGGAACCCTCAAGGTATATGCATGGAAACCAAACCCTTTAAAAGTATTTGCTCTTTCTTTCTTTAAAGCCAATGTTGAGCATGTGTTGATGTTACATTAATTTGCAGCTCAGCAACTTCAATTCCTTTGAGGGGGTCCTGTATTGCAGGCCTCACTTTGATCAGCTCTTCAAGAGAACTGGCAGCCTGGAGAAGAGTTTTGAAGGTATAAAACCAATTTATATTATAAATTTATGAACTCCCTTTATGGTGAATTTGATCTGACACATAATTGCCTCTTGTGTATTCTTTCAGGAACACCAAAGATTGTGAAACCTGAAAAGCTCGTTGAAAATGAGGTACCCTTCATAACTATATTCTCGAAATAAAGCAATGTGTAGATCGTCACATTAGATTCTTTTAAGCACATTTATTTATGTCAAGTGATCATAATTGTTTCAACTGCTCCATTGTAACCTGTATTCATTAAATCTCATCTAACAGAATGCACAGAAAGTCTCCAACAAGTTTGTGGGCACCAGAGATAAATGTGTGGGATGCGATAGGACTGTTTATCCAACTGAGAAGGTAACAAACATTCATGCATTTGCCCAACATTCAAACGGGTTTGATACGATTTTAACCATATTGAATGAATAAACAAAGCAGCTTCTGATTCTAATAATTGCCGGTGTTTTATGTGATACATACATACATACATATATATAGGTTTCTGTAAATGGCGCCGCATATCATAGGAGCTGCTTCAAGTGCAGCCATGGAGGTTGCACCATCAGCCCATCAAATTATATTGCCCATGAGGGGAAACTCTACTGCAAGCATCATCACATACAACTCTTCAGGGAGAAAGGAAACTACAGCCAGCTTGAGAGTGATCTTGAGAAGAGTCAAATCTCTGAGAAGCCAACTCCTGTCCAAATTGCTGCCGAATCATAACTTCAAGTGGATTTTTTTATTATTATTATTTGTAGTATTTTGTGCGTAAATCGTACTCATTTCTGAACTTTGTTGTTGGTGTTTGATCCAATTACGATTTGTGGCACTGATGTATTTCCTTTGAGGTTTGAGTGTGCTTGAAATAAGTGTTGGCCCAGATTGTTACGACATTTGCTGCTCATGATAAGAATCAAAGAGGCGCCCATTTTGTTCGTTTGTTTCATTTTTACTCGTGAGAGGGGTTTTCACATCAAACCTTTTCAACTATTCCAAGAAATTTTACCACTTCGAGCAAACCAGCACCCACAGGCGATACAACTTTCTTGTCTTGTAACCTAATTACAAACAAGGAACGTCAACTATATTTTCTTCGCAGGATTCGAACACACCCAAAATGCTGCAAAACTACTGATCAAAATGCATTTCAGGCAAAACGTAGGGAGCTTTAACACTCAGATTAGAAGGACAAAATAAAGATACTTACAAATCAAATAAACAGAAGACATTTGGAACTTGAGCTTCTGCACCATAATATCAAATATATTAAACCAATTAAGGTATCGCTCACTGTACAAGTAACTAGTAAATTGCCATACCCATGTGTGTGTCCCAGGGATTCAAATCCCAAGTACTCCCTCATAATAGATTTGAAATTTAAGGCGACAAATCAAATGTGAAAACACACTTCCAGGCCTCACAATGGCAAATACTGCACCCATGTTTCATGCCGGCCCATTCTACCGCTGCACAAAATCTTCCACTTGAACCGGCAAATTTTCATTTCACCCAGGCTACTAACATAATGTACAAGAAATGATAAACTTCAAAACCTCAACTGGGGCAAAAGAATAAACAAACCGGAAAAAGTATATTCACAAATCCGAGCATAGGGAGTTCAAACCAGCTTCCACTTCAGGAATTCTCCTTGGTTGTGCTGTCCTTCAAGATCTGAGCTGCGAGTATTAGGAGCTCCACCATCTCAAATCCCGCAGCAGAAACTGAATCCATCTTTTCATTGCTAGAGTCTCCATGAATATCGCCTGACTCACTGTCCGTATTTTCATTGATTGATCCATCATCTGACTCAGCTATCCAACTAACAGGTAGGGAGCTTCCAAGGGCAGTCTTTACAAGTTTTGCCTCGGTAATGATATCATCAAGAGTTTCAGACATGCTAGCAATTGTATCTTCAGAAGTAGCTAACTCTTTCACCTGTAAATTCAACAAAAGCATTCAAAACAAAATTGACAATACAAGAAATAAGCGAGATATTGCTAATAAGCACAGGCAGATCAGATACTCATAAAAGAGATACCATGCTTGCTAAACATTACAATAATGGCACTTTCACTATATAATAGCTGAAAACCAGGACTATAAATTTAAAAAGAAAAAAGAATAACTCAACTTGATCGCTATTTTAAGCCCCAACCATGAATAAAATGGAGATGAATATCCCACGTGTTAGAGAAATAATTTTTCACAACGTGACAATAGAACCTACCTTGGAAAGTGAGAGACGAAGTCTATGAATTGAAGAGATCAGATGATCCATATTTTCCAAGCTCTCTTTGAGGGTTGCATTTTCAATCCTCATTCTGAGAAGCAAATATTACAATAACAATCATATGAGAAACAGAAGAAGGGAAGGAACAATCTATATTAAAGTAATTTGTTGTCGCATGTTCGCACACAAAATAAGGAACATCCTATGCATGAATATGAAAACTATATAAAGTTTCTGCGAATCAAAGGAATATCAGAAGTTGTTTCACCAACCTGGCAAAATCTATACTATTGGACCTTCTGGTGCTGAACCCTTCACGGGTATTTAGGTCTGCTTGACCGTCATTTCCACTGAAATCTAGTGTGCCAATCCAACGTCTCAGATTTGTTTTCTTCAGCAGGTTTCTTAATCTTCCATCTCTTTCAGGAATCACAATTCTTTTTTCTCCATTTCCAGCCAAAACTTTTTCTTCTTTCATCTCATTAAAGATTTTCCTACCACCATGTAATGGTCTGATTAGTGGTACTTTTGATAATCCATTAGAAAGAAAACCAAGCATCAAACTCCTCTTAAAGTTTCACAGAAACAGTATTATCAATAAAGAACGTAAACGTCCATTCATTAACAAACACAAAGCATGAGGGTGAAAAATATATAAATATATCAAGAAAAATATGTTAGCTCCTACATGAAATTTACAGAGCATCAAGTCAAACTGATAATTCAGTGGAAATAGAAATAGGAGTCATACTCTTGTAGTAACTGATAATCCTGCTTTAACTGCGCCAACTCCATGAGAGCTTTTACCTTTTCAGTAGTAACCTGAAACGTCAAAACATTCATCTCCATCAATAAAATTTTCAACCAACAAACTTATTAAAAGTCGGATATTCTTATTCAAACAACGTTATCGTCCAACAAAAGCAACAAGCAATTCCACTATCAGATAAGGGTACAAGCATACAGCTATAGCTATGCTTCATGTCATACAAAATGCAAGTGATTTTGAAAATCTCAAGAGGGATTTTTTCTATGTCATCAAGTGCTGTTGTAAAATCTCAAGTAAATGTGTGTAGTCAAACCATCAAATTACTTGAAATAAGTTTCTCTGAAGCTCTTCTATCTTCTTCTGAAGAGCTGAATTCACATTTCTCTCCAGTAAATGTCTTTCTTCCTGCTGTGACAAAAGCAATAATGCTGCAACCTGGCAAAGAGACCACAATTTCAGCAACAGTAGTATAAACGACAACATTCTAGTTTTGCTCAAAAGAAACTTGAAAAGAAAAATGTACAAACACAAAGGGGATAAATAACTGAAAAAACAAAAGTACACAAAACCTTCTCTTGCAGCGCCTGTGCAAGGGTTTCGGAGGCTTCACCCTTTCTATCAGCTTCAATGTCACAATAAGCAGGATCATTTCTCTGCAATAGATAAAGGAGAATTTGGTGATAAAACTTAAGCAAGTGCATACATGGACAAATGCAAACATGCATTTGGTCCAAAACTTCAAGAAAGCCATTTCCCTCATAGCAGTATATCATGATTCCTCTAATTCAAAAATCCACCAACCTCAGGGTTTTTCTTCAATAAAACTTAAAAAAGAAAAATGCTATAGATCAGTAAAAGTCCATTTAGCTGAAAGCTTTATTTAAGTTTCACTTAAAGCCTTATATCATCAAAGGAATTTACACTCTTGCAAGTTTGTGGCACATAAGCTCAGGCATTAAGAGAATTAATCAACTTGCAATTAAAGTCTCACAGAAGTAATCTAGTTTAAAGTCAATCTCCTTACAAGCAGAAGGAAAACTAACATAAAATACATGTGAGAGAGAGAAATTAGAAGTTTACAGCTGAGGCCACTAGTAAACATACCTGAGATACTAAGTTGGTGTCAGCATCATTATTTATATGTACATCTCGACATTCAAATTCATCTAGTTTAGTCTCTCTCTGATAAGTCCCTGTATTCTGTCCTCTGATAACATCATCACAATGCTGGGTCTTTTCTTCAATCACATCACTAATTGACTTAATATGGGATCTTCCTTCTTCAAGTGAATTAACAACATGCACCCTAAGCTGAGAATGGCAGAGACGTAACTCTGCAATCGCATTGCTAATGAATTTGTCTGAATGGATCTGCATGCAAGTAAATAAGATCAAAACGCTTAGCAAATGAGAGTTGGGATAACATTTTTATATCTTGAGGAATTAAAGAACTCACTATCTTCTTTTCCAATTCACGAACACTCTTCTTCAAATGATTTTCGATTTCCAAACCCTAGATTCCACAATAACATCCACATCTGATTTATATGCAATAGAATATATGCTTTTTATACAGAGAAGCAAACATGAGTCAAGACCAAATCCATACCATACGTAATTTACTTTGCAGATTCTCCACAGAGCTCCTTGTCTTCTCCAGCTCATCTTCCAATGCACTCTGTCTGAAGCAAAGTTATTCATGATTGTAGAAAACAAAATCTCAATCTTATTAAAATTTCAATTTCAAAAGCTAGACTTACCAAAATATTTAAGAATGTCATTACATTCATCATAGCAAGTTTGGCAAAAAATTCAAGATGTCATCATATTGAACATCTAAACAATAATATCCATGTAAATTACCTTGTAAGAGACGTGCACATTTGTCAAGAAAGAGACAGAGATAAGAGTGAAATGTAAGTGAGATAAAACTTACTATGTATTTAGAGGTTGAAGTATCATTGAAACTCCACATTTCTGCAGAATCAAGCAACAGACATGCACATTTATCTTCCCAACTAGTTTCCAGTACCTCAAGAGACTGTTGCCTGATCTCATAGAATTTATTAATAACCTGTTTTAACAGACCAATATAAGAGAAAAACCCAGTAAGTACTAAAGAAATATAGATTGGAAGAAAGGAAGTTTCAAGAAAGATTCCAGAATAAGCATCTAATGCATGTTAGAGTTTTTTCCCAACAGAAACAGTATGACAATAGCGACCCAAAAAAAAAATTGCGGAAAGCATAGTTAGCCTGATTCAGTTAAATATTGAAAAATATACAATTGCTTTAGTTGCTACAATTATGTGCAAACATGCACCATTGATGGCTTGAAAAAGCCAAAATGCACCTCTCTTATCACATATCTTGTATCTCTTTCAGTACCAATTGCAATTGCAAGTATCCTTTTTTACCACATAAATATGGAAAAGCTCTGGATCAGAGATTCAAATGCAATTTTCATCCTACTTGTAATGCAAAGTAAAAGGACCATAACAATTGTAGCATTTTGCAAAAATTACTAAACAAATCAACAGATAGCCCCAATCTCCTGCTCCATCTTCAAGCCACAAAAATACATTGTTCTTTCAAGATCATAACAATCACAATCATACTTCCAAATTGCTAATACTTCATATGAAATGCTTAAATTTTCGAGAGAGGAAAATCCAATTCACTTTTCTTCAATGAAATACTCCAGGTAGTTCATCAATCCAGGTCTAAAATCCTCGAAAAGAGGCATGAATTAAGTGATCTTGAGACATACATCAACAGTCAACCTAGAAGGACGTGATCCCAAATTGTAATGTCATTATGTTGCTTTTCTTTGTCTAAACAATCATTGGATAGAGTCACTGGTTCATTAATCTCTGTCTGAATAAGAAAGCAGAAACACTGATATAAGAAGAGGAAAGAGGAAAGAGGAAAGAAGAAGGAAGAAAGTAGTCATGAAACGTACAACTCTACTAGGTCAAGATATTGCCCAGCTCTTGTTTGCACCACTATATTTATTTCAATATTGGTTGAATTACACCCACATACAAGAACATCCCTGTCCTTATGTGGTACAGTCGAATATTTGGTATGATTTGGCAGTTCCTTAGGAGTTTTAACAAAGACAATATTTTGACAATTTATCATTAATATTGGTCCATTTGGAAAAGATACTGATCAGGTATTTAATTAGAGAAAACAAGAATGATACTTTTCTTCAAACTGACTCAGAAAATGGACATATACAGGCAGTCAACCAGCACCTTCTGATTTTCCAATAACTGGATATTCAGCCCATTGTGTTTAAAAAAATAAAATAAAACATTGGGAGAAAAAAGAAAGTCTATCAATGATATTCAAATCAAATTATTTCCTACAAAAGAATATCACCATTAATCTGAGCGTCTTGACATTACCTAAGTAGTAACAAAATAAGAGGATCGACTCAGAAAGAGACCAATAAAGAATTTGATTCTCTTGCCAATGAAAAAAAAAACCCTAGATTATTACCTCCTTGAAGTTTTCATTCAGCTCTTCTTGTTTTTCTAAATCAAACCGCAGTGTAGCATTTTGTTTCTTCAGTTCAATATTTTCTGAGGACAGCTCTTCCAACCTGTACAAACTTAATTCAGCTTAAGGGATATTCGAACAACAGAAGAAACCAAAAAAAAAAAAAAAAGTTAACAAACAGCAATTATAAAATTAGCGTCCAAATCCCTTAATTAATTCCACACACAATTAAGTCCTTCAAAAGTAAGATAGATACATCATAGTAAAACAATAACAAGTTGAAGCTCATTAAGAGAAAAGAACAAAATTGTCTGAGAAAAAGTTGGAGCAATCCAACTTTGGTCCCATGGAAAATATCCTCATAACTTCGGACTGGAAAATAGATACCAAAACATGACAAATTAACCAAGCTATAGGAAATATTTACTACAAGCGATCGCAAGAACTTAATGAACGCTCCATAGATATAAGGTCTTCAAGATACCTTGTCTGGAATTCATTAAATTTCTGAGACATGAGCTCCTCCTTCTCCTTAGCCTTCTCAGCCTGTCACCAGCAAACTAACATCTTCAAAGCACTTAAAATATTAAACCCAGGACAGCACATACAAATGTTTATACATAGATCTTCCTATGAGTTCATCAATTAACAAAAGAACTTAAAAGAAAATGACTGCCACAACCTCCATTACTGAATTATCCCGCTCTGCAAAAGCAGCTGCCATGCAGCCTTGAAAAAATTTAACCTGCTTTTCTGCTTCCATGTTCTGGAACCAAAATAAAATCAAACTACAATTCAAATCATTCCCATCACAACATGTAAAAACATTTCAGTTATAAATCAATTAAAACTTGATGAAATAAAAAAGGGAAAAATGCTAACCTTTATCACCTCCGCAGCATGTAAATCCGCCAGCTGGCCCTATAAACACCAAAAGAAAACAAATCACATAATAAGCCCACAAAAAAAAAAAAAAATTTGCCATAGTGAAATTAAATGACAGAAAGTTGAAATTTTCTACTTTAATTCGATAGGCAAGTTGAAATTTTCTACTTTAATTCGATAGGCCTCTGAAAGCTCCTCTTGAAGATTTGAATTCTCTCGGGCACAAGCAGCTATCTTCTTTTTCAAATTTTCAATTTCCTGCTCCAAACCAGCTGTCCTGGTAGGGCATTAATTCGGATACAATCAGTCAGAAATGATGATGATGATAATAATAATAATAAGAATAATAAATAAATAAATAAATAATACCTTTGGAAATGCATACGAGTGGCGACAGCAAGGTAACTAGGTCCAGCTTGCTGCATACACAACTGCTCAATATCTTTGCGTAATTCATCACGCTCTGCAAAACAAAAATAAAATTCAAATCGTTTCATTTAGTTATTTATACACATAAAAAATATAACATTTGATTTATTTATAAAAGTGAAATCCATCGTACCGTGTTCAAGTTGTTGGATGCGAGCCATCAAAGCCTCGCTTTCGTTTTCTTTCTCCTTTGAATTTTCATCCATCGCCGAAAAAGAGATTATCTTACTGAAACCAAAAAAAAAAAAATGAATAAATACTGATTTGAAAGTTTAGAAATGAAATACTTCATCATTTACACGAAAAAAAATCGAGGAGGGTACCTGAAATTTGACGAAAATTGTGAAATGGAGGACCGACGACTGGCTTAAGCAGAAGCGAATTGAATTCGAGGGCAAAAGGGGAAATAAAACTTTTAAAAAAATTTTTTTTTCTGTTTTGTTTTGCATAGTACTGTTGATACCTGAACCCCCCTCAGTATTTATGAGCAGCCCCCAATAATTAACTTTATATTTTTTCTTATATTGTTTTAAGATAAAGTTGCGTTCATACCTTATTGGTATAGTTTATGTAATAGTCACAAGTATTTATTTAATTTTATAAGTTTTTATAAAAAAATTTGTTGGTATTTGATTTTTTTAGTAGGGTTTTTGAAACTTAAATAAGACATTTGTCTCTATTAATAAAAGCTCAAATTTTAAACTTTTGAAAATAGAGGTTGAATTTTTTTAATTTTATGGTATCAGAGCCACCGTCCCTCTCATTTTTCCAAAGTGGTATCATTTATGTCTTTATTCCTGCCTTGATCTTTAGACTTCAGGCGCAGAGAGAACTTCTCATTCATGGCTTCCACTTTATCTTCCCCTCATGTTACTCTCTCCTCTACTCTTTCTTTGCCTCGCTCTTGCACTTCTCATACCACCCATAAGATTAAAAACCTTGCAGAATACTCATATATCCCTGAATCAACCCAAATCAGTGAGTCTTCCTATCCTCTTATTAGCCCTTATCAGTTGTACAAACGACCTAGCTCCTTTACCCGCAGTATCCGCACCCTTATCTCTACCAGACGCCCTCAACCTAAAGAATATATCCAGTCTTCCCGCCTGGATCAGTGTGCTCTTCAAGCCACCTCTGCTGAGCAATATGTCACTATGGAGTTTCCCTCCGAGTTACTTTCCAACTGGAAAAGAGAAGGCTACACTCACCTCCATCTTGGAGGCATCAGATTAATCTTTACCCTTTACGGGAGAAAAGGATTACCGGTTACAGCACGCCTTGCTATGCTTGATACCCGGTTTAAACAGTACCAAGATGCTGTTATTGGCACTGTCCTCACAACTCTCCATGCCGGTAGTGTTTTACTCACCTTCTATCTCAACTTTAATCTTTCCCTTCAAGACCCTAATTTGCCCACAACATTGAAAGTCCAAGTTCAGATACAAGGTGCTGAACAAATTTCTTCTGCCAAAATTGCCACCTTACATCACCAACTGGTCTATAGGCTTCAAAATCATGCCTTAGATCTACCCACTCATGACCATCATTCTGATACCCTCATGGTCTTAGCCGAATCTGACCAGATCCCAACCATCATCCAGATCTTAAGACAAATTCCCCCGTCATGAGCTCATCAAGCTTATGCCTCTTGAATGGATCTCCAATTATGAACAGTTCCATAACAATACAGCTCTAATTCAGACCTCTGAAAGCATGTTCGAAAGACGCCAAGATGGAACAGTCCGAATGACTTTTAAACCACCTTCAAGTGCTCCATAAGAGCCTCATCGGCTCTCCTTTACCTATTCTTCAATGATCACAGCTGTTCAGACAGCCCAAGAAGATCTGCCTGTTACAGGGTTCAATTCTGAAGGTTACCATGTTTATACAGCCAAGCACAATGGTCATTTCCTATGGGATGCCCCTGGTTCGGGCATGTGTGACCCAAATTGTCCCTGCTAGGATGATTGAGAAAAAGATGACGATTATGCCACCACAAGGAAAAAGAAACCCAAAAAGAAAAAACCTTCAGTTTCTTGCCACTACTATGATCCCAAACCACGGCAAGCTCCTCCACCTCCACCAACTCCATTACCCTTTTACAAAAAAGAACTCAAATGGATTACAAAGCATTGCAAATACGAGATTCCATCACCAATCTCAAATCTCACACCACCACTGGCTTGTATGATGTTCTCATCTACTTCAACCGACTATTCTTCCTCTTTTCCTCCTTTAGACACTCACACATATTCCCAACGAAATATTGTGTCCAAACCCTTTATTTCTTCACCAATTACTTCACCTGGTCATCTAGAACCTCCCAAACTTTTTGAATCAGTCCTCAACTGGCAAACCCAAAATGCCAGAGCACAGAATGATACTTTGGTAAATATCAATTTCAAAGTTAAGAAAATCAGTTTACGAACTGAACAACTTGAGACAAAAGTTGACTCCATCTCTGCACAGATGCAGCAAATCCACCAAAATCTCCAGTCCAGAATTGCTCAACTCGATTATGAGTTACAAGCTATGCTTGCCCAACGCTATTATGGCCCAGAATTTGACCAAAAGGAATGCGAAATCAGACGTTTAAAAGCTGAGCTTGACCAGATTGAATCTGAAAAACAGCGACCTACCATTTTCACCACATCACCTCATATTCCTTCCATTGCCCCAACTTACCACCATTTTGCCTTTATGCTTTCCCCCCATCAGACAATATGATCATTCCAAGTTATTTGGCATGACTCATACTCTTTTTCGGGATAATCCCTTACCGCCACCACCTAAACCTAAACCAAAGCCTAAACCTCAACCCCGACCCGTCACATTCCATCCTTCATCCATTACCATTCATGGCCAACATCCTCCTGGTCCTACTCCAGCATCGTCACCAGTACCTCCACCACCAACTGAATCCCAACCATCTTCTCAATCCAAGGATAAACAACCCATGCACCAGTTTAGTGCTCATACAGTCGCCCCCTCTTCTACCACAGATGACCAAACTTCTGATTCCAATCTAGCTGTTTCTGATAGCCATACTGAGACTGACACAGAATCTTCAGTAACTACTAGTGATTCTGAAAAGCCCTACGCTGATATTACCAGAATTTTGATGGCCCAACTTGATCAACCTCCTCAAGGCCAAACCTATCATACAGAACCATATGTTGATATTCCCTCTGAAGTTGAGGAAGAAATGCCTGAATCTTCAACCACAAATCAACCTCCTCAAGCTCAAACCCAGACCGGTTCCACCAGTTAAAAATCATCGAATGGTCCCTGGTTCACATTTGATGATCTTCCATCTCATAAATGGCGTGATCGCCTTAATGAAATGTCTGTCTGGATTGACCTCCAAATGCTACGTCAAGGAGCCACAACCCAATAAGTCCTTAGAGAATTTGCTACTCGTTTTACGAGTGCTCTAAGAGATTGGTTTGATTCTTTAGGCCGATATCGCCAATTACAGTTTGTTGATCTCCCAGAAGTCTCAAGTGCCCTTGTGGTTCTCCATGATCAATTCCTTGGAGACCCCTCTGCAGTCTTTGAAGCTGCTCGACGAGACTATCTCAATATGAAATGTTGTTCCCTTAATGCTAAGGATCTTGATTTCCATTACAAACGCATGTCCCTGCTGTTCTATAAGCTTAATGGATTCAATGAGCCGACATTAAAGCATGTATTTCTGGCTTCCCTTCCAGATGAACTCCAACCAGATATACAACGACAACTCACAGCATCCAATCTTTCCCTTGACAACATCTCTCTTGGCAAAATTTTCCAGCTTGCCAAAACTTTCTTGATAAACTTTGCGAGCAGAAGCAGTTTTTCAAAGAACTGTTGAAAGACACAGAGTCATTTCGGAGTGCTTGCAAAAAGCCTTATTTGCAGATCAAATGCAAAAAGAAAAAGGATTGTGATTGCAGTCCTAAAAAGAAAAGGCATTTTAAGAAATTCAGAAATCCAGAATTTTCATCCAGACCTCGCCGATCCAGAAAGCCTTACAGATTCTTCAGAAAGAAGTCATCCTCTTCCAGAGATTTCAAAAGGCAAAAATCAAGCAGATGTTTTATCTGCAAAAGAAAAGGTCATTATGCCAAAGATTGTCCCAACAAGCGAGAAAAATCTATTCGGTTAGTTGAGCATCTCCAAGCCACTACAGATTATTCTCCAGAACAGGATGAACTGGAATTCTATTTCTTTGAGCAAGATGAACCCAATGATGAAACTGTGTTCGCCCTACAAAATTCCTCTGATGACTCAGACAGTGATCAATCCCAAGTCATTTTCCACCAACAGTTATTGTCCCTTGACACTACTGTCCCTATACCTTCCATCAAACTCCAGATTTTACCCTCAAAATTCCAAAGGCTCATTCCAGCAATTGGTCTCATCGACACTGGTGCCCAGCGCAGTATGTTAAACCCCCATATTCTCCCACCAGACAACTGGATAAAATCTGAAGAACATTTCAAAGCTGTCAATGGCAAACTCTTCACCACTTCTTTGATTACCAAAAAGCCCATTGGTATTCAAATTTTCCCCAATTGTGTCATTTGGACCAACGTTATCGGTTCAACTCTTCCTAATAAGGACATCTTGTTAGGTTTTGACATCCTTCACCAGCTCAAACACCTCCAGATCATTCCCACTGGAATCCGAGTCAAGTCTATGTTCAAACCATTCACAAATATTCTGAAGCTCTACAATCTGTCTGACACTCCTCCGTCCTACCAGGATATTTCAACCAAACTTTTGAGTTTCTGTCCAGAGTCCCATATTGAGTTCACCCATCCAACTCCATTGTGAAAAAACGAGTCTTTCTTCATTAAGTTACCGTTCAAACTAAATGAAGATATTAACCCGACCAAAGCTACCCATCCAGGAATGAGTCTTTCTAACTTACTCCTAACCCAACAGGAATGTTCCCAATTGTTAGCTCAAGGCCTTATCGAACCCAAAAATTCTCAATGGGCTTGCCAAGCCTTTTATGTTGAAAAATATTCTGAGATTGTTCGAGGAAAGAAACGCCTCGTCATTGACTACCAGCCACTAAACATGTTTTTGCAAGATGACAAGTTTCCTTTACCCCGTCGACAAAGCATGTTTACCTTTCTCAAAAATGCCCAGATCTTTTCAAAATTCGATTTAAAATCAGGTTTCTGGCAATTAGGCATTGAACCCTTTGAACGGTACAAAACTGCCTTTTGTATCCCCAATGCCCATTTTCAGTGGACCGTCCTTCCTTTCGGCCTCAAAACAGCCCCATCCATTTTTCAAAAATCCATGGTCAAAATCTTTCAACCAATTCTGCATCATGCATTAATTTACATTGATGATATCTTGCTTTTTTCAGGATCACATGATGAACATCGCCAGCTGTTAACTCAGTTCTATGATATTATCCAAAGTCATGGGATTATGTTATCAGCCAAGAAAAGCACCATTGCTACCGATAATATTGAATTCCTTGGTATGATCATCAAAGATGGCCACTACCAACCTGGAAAACACATTGCTCAAGAATTGCTTCACTTTCCAGATCAGCAACTTTCCAAAAGGCAAGTTCAACAATTTCTCGGCATCATCAATTACATCAGAGACTTCATCCCACATGTGGATCGCTACACTCATCACCTCTCGGCTTTATTGAAAAAGAAGCCTCCTGAGTGGAATGCTGACCACACACGAGCTATCACTACTCTCAAACAGATCGCGCAAAATCCGCCTCTTTTAAAGCTAATTGCAGATGGCACGCGCATATTACAGACAGACGCCAGTGATGAATCATGGGGTGCTATCCTCCTTGAAGAACTCAATGGAAAAGAATACTTTATCACTCACGCTAGTGGACAATTTTCTGACACACAGAAGCATTATCATAGCGTGTTCAAAGAAATTTTAGCGGTAAAGAATGACATCAAAAAGTTTGAGTATCATTTGATCGAACACCACTTTCTCATCCGAATGGACAGTTCAGCCTTCCCCAATATTCTCAATTTCAAAGGTAAAACTATTCCCGAAAAAATGTTACTCAGATTAAAAGATTGGTTTGCTAAATATGACTTTTCGGTCAAGCATATAAAGGGATCCCAGAACCTCATCCCTGATATGCTCTCCAAACTCTCAAAACCAGAGAAACCTCTAACCCTGTTTTCCACTACATATCACTTTCCGATCATCTCCATGGCTACATCTCTACCCCCAGAAGCTTTCACCAAAAAAGCTTTTCCCTTTAACAAAAACTTCTCCTCTGTCTTTGCCATCCAAGAATTTGCAAAGAAAGCTCTTTTTCGTTTCTTCATGAAAGCCTACCTTGTCACCGAACCCTTTCCCTTTTCCACTTTCCACCCAGAAAATCTGTTCCTTATAGGTCTAACCCTTGATCCATCCAGAGAAACCACTGAAGATGTGTTATGGTACATCTGGTGCCTAACAGTCCTTTATGCAACCAAGTTAGTCCTACCAATTACTCCCACTTTGGAACACCTCCTTGACCCAGACAAAGCCACCTCTTACCTGGACATTACTTGAATGGTTCTCCCCAATACCATGATGGAGAAAGAAGCTCCAACAGCTGTTAGAGATTTACAATCTTGAACGAATGCTTGCTTCAGAAGCACAAATGTTCACATCAGTCTTTATCATTCACAGACCATACTTCCAACATCTAGATACAAAACTCTTTTGGACTCAAAACCAGGTATATGAATGGTTTACTGCACCACATTTCGCTGTCATTGAAAATGAAATCCAATCCACCCTGCACAACTACCTTTATCAGTTAAACCACCAAACTCCGCCACACAAAGACATCTTCCACACCTCCTTAGGACCTCAACATGACCTCATCATGATTCCTACTCCATCCGCCATATCCAAACCAAAGTCCACAGGTATTATTATCAAGGAAGAAAAACCAGACTACACTGACTTTCTGTTCCAAGATTCCCAAGACCCATGTGATGCATTTCTCCCTCTAAGTCAACACCCTCCACCAGTTTCCCCAACCGACAATGGATGAACCCGGACCCTCTCAACCAGGACCCTCCTTCTAACCAGCACCACCAACTCAACCTACCAAAGTTAACAAAGCCACCCAAACTTCCCCTCAGTAAACTCCAAAGTGTACTCCCAGAGACTATAATTGCCCTCGTCCACCATGCCGTGGTCCCTCATGTAAGCATCCAAAGCTCTCCAAAACCTTTTTCCCAAAGCATACGGACCCAGATGCAACGGACAGCTCATCTGACGATGACTACCTGAATCTCTCATCTCCATAAAGTCGTTTGTCTTATTGTAATAATTGTGTTTTACTTTATGGTTTTTACTTTATGGTTTTTACTTTATGGTTTTGTCTTGTATAATTATTGCACTTTGCTTTTGCTTTTGCTTTTGTCAACGTCATCCTTTAATTATTAAAACACTTTATCTTTTTGTAATAATTAAAGGTGTGTCATGATGTAACTTTTACTTTTTCTTTTGTAAAAGATAGGGATCATGTCCTATTTTCCTGAGCCTCCTCCTATATAAGGAGCTCTCTCCTCTCTTGTAATATAGAAGCTTGGAAAGCAATAAAGTCTCGTGTGTTTTCAACCATGAATTTCTAAACTTCTCTTCTCTCTCTCTGCAAATAAAGTTCTAAAGAAAGAAAAAGAATAAAGAATTAAATTTGTTCATTTTGAAACCTAAGGAAGTATGCTCTGCACTTGCCTCATTGCAAGGATCCTATGCATCAGAAAACTTTTTGATAATTTCTTATCTGGTTTGGTACCTTGTTTTAGACCAAAGGAAAGTCTGTTTTGGGTTATATAGCCCGAGAAAGAAAATGTTTTTTGGTTCTCCATCTGAGTATATTGACGGGAAACCGACGACGTAAATTCCAGAGATGATCCTGAATAGACACTAGTCTGGTCTGCACTGTCGGAGAACAAAATATTCACTACTTATTTGATAATTTTATTTCATTATTTTCATAACATAACTTTAAAAAACTTGATTATTAAAATAATTTTATAATTTTTATTAAAAACTCTCATTAACAATTAAATAATTAAAATTTTTGAGTAAAAACTTTACTTATAAAAACTCCGTTTAAATAAGCTCTACTTAAAAAATAGTACCAAACATAGCTAAAATGATATCACAATTGTAAGCCAATGTCGCAACCAATAAGAAGTGCAACTTTGGCTGCATGGAACTGAATAGGCAAAATTGCACCAAGCTAATGATGGCTACCAACATGCACTGATCACTTTGAATCCATTCTTTGTTGATGAGAAACACCAAGCACTTAAAAAAAAATACTAAATTAGCATGGATTATATTATATTTAGTGAGTAAGATCTTTGGAGTTATGCTTCACCGAAAAGTGATAATACTGAGATAAATTAGCGAGTACATGGACTCTATTGGGAGAGAACTTGTTTTTTAAAATTTGGGATGGGAATGGAATTTATTAATAACTAAGGACTGCAAAGATAAATTAAAAGAGATTAAAATATCACAACTCTTTGTTCTGCTGCCTCTTGTTAACTTTATATCCATGTGAAATTACGTGTTTGGCAAGGGTAAGTTTCGAGACTTGTTTGGCTTACTCTTCATAGTTAAATAAACAGAGTGTGACTTCAAAGCTCGTCGAGCTACTGCTCAAACATGAAGGCGGCACTTGGGGCGATCGCGGCAACAGGCTGCCTTCTAAGAGTTTAGGAAAATCCGGAGCAATATATATTTATTCTTAATTGCAATGCGGACTTGCGTGTTCATAAAATCTTATGTAAAAAGAGTATAATTTTTTTTTAGAAATTTCTATTTAAATTGATCAAAAACAAGTAAGTTAATTTTTTAACTCACTTTGTTGTTTATATCTTTTCAAATAGAGCGTTTTTGTTAATAAAAATTTTACAAATAAAATTTTAATGAAAAAATTAATTATTTGATTATCAATAAAAACTTTTATTAAAAATTATAAAATTACCTTAATAAGCAAATTATTTAAAGTTATGTTATGAAATAAATGAAATAATATTACGGAATAAATAAATGATATTTTAAACATTTTAAATTTTTAAAAAGTTTTTCAACCTCGACCCCTAAATGTAAAAATTTTGACCTTTTAATAGTAGAGATAAAATAATTTATTTAAACTTTAAAAAGTCTACTAAAAAAATCAAACAATAACAAAAAAAATTAAAAAGAGTTTATGGCATTAAATATTTAAATAAGCATCCATGACTATTAGATAAACCATACGAAACAAGCACTTCTAAAAATTCAAACTAAAAGGCTAAATAAATCTATTTAAAAATTAAATAAAACTACTTAAAAATATCTCGATAAAACCCACGTGGGCTACGTGCAAGAATGCTGTTTTCTTTATAAAACCCATGTGGCCTATGTGCAAGAATGCTGTTTTCTTTATAAAACTCATGTAGCCTGTGCAAGAATACCGGTTTCTTCTATAGTGTTGATTAGGGAAAGCCATTTGACTATATAAATTACAAATATAATTTCTGTTTATATTATTAAACCCCAAAAAAACAAGGGCAGAATTCAAATTCAATGCTGCATATGAACAGTACATTCATTTTCCATCAAAGAGGTACCTAAAAGACATGGGATCAGTCGAAATCCAATTATTTTTATTCCTTTCTACACCATAATTTCTACAATTTACTACATTTTCTTTTTTCAGTTCCCAAATTTCAATGAAGATCAGCTACATACCAGAAAATTCTGACAGGGAAACAACATCTACCATTTTAACAAAATAAGCTGGTGAAGGTCATCCTGCTGAAAAGGCCTAAACATATTTACAAATACAGGCAATGTCACCAAAGGACTTGCTTGAAACAACAAATCTGTCAAAAAATTGAACCCACTGTTGCAAGTTGTTGCCCATTAGTATTCATCAAGCTCGTATCATCTGCACATTTCACAAAAAGCTGCATCAACTTAAAAGCTAGAAAAAGCCTTCTCACCAAAACTTCAATAGGCAAAATCTAGTAATGACTCATTTTTGTCCGTTGACAATCTCTAGCCTGAACTTTTCAAGCCAAAACCAATATTTAGAAAATAATAATATTTTCCTGAGGTGGATCACTAGTTGTTTTACCCTTTTTTTTGTAAATTTTTTCTTGCAAAAACAGTTTAGCAAATATGATTGACATTACTAACAACTTATAGCAATGAATTTTACCATCTTTTGGCTGTTGTTCCTTCCTTTCAGTGTTTTCATAGCCGCTGCTGCAAAAGCTTGTGCCACTTCCGCATCAGCTTCTGCTACATCTGCCTCCCTTGCTGCTTCTTCAGCTTCTGCCACAGCAGCTTCAGCCTCTGCAACTGCTCGAGCAGCAGCCGCAGCAGCCTCTTGTGGAGTCATACTCCTTAGCTTGGCTAACTCTAGATCAATCTGAGATTTTGTAAGAACATTGATGTCATCATTATTAACTTTATGAGAAATCCTCTGCCTTCCCTCCAGAAGCAACATTGAATTCCTTCTTCTGTCCTGAAAAGGAAGAGTAGGTGCAATCCGATATTTACGTTTAATCTGCAAGGAAAAAAAATTACAACCCGGCATCAAATCCAATCCTGACACAGTCCAACTACTGTCACTAGGACAACAAACCAATATTCTGGAAGCTACATCCAGTTCCTAGACAGAGAGATTCCGCATGACCCTATCATAATTATGGATTAAAATTACTTGACTTGCCCAACTCAAGCATCAAACCAAAAAATGGTGCAATTGTGCAATAATAAATTCAATTAAAATTAAGATACCATTAAGATAGCTATTGTCGTAGATATATCATACTTAAATCAATTCCAAACAATGTTGTCCCAATCTAAACTGGTATACGGAAGAACAGTTCCAAAGTCTCTAAGAACACAACGCTAAAAGATTAAAAGATCCATAGTCACTAACAATACGTATTACAATTAGATTTCAACGAGGCTCCTAGCATCCAAGTAAAGCATTACCAGGAATCCAATTAGTTACCATTACACCACAGGTTTGTAGCACATAAGTACCTTAACGAGTTTTCCAGTTCCTGCCAAATACTTTAGTTTAGCTGATAATAGCCTCTTGAAGTCAGGAGGTGCCCAGTATTTCTCCTGCAGAATAAATATTCAGCAAAGGTCAGTTAAGTACGCAATAAATTAATGAAAATGCAGATACATATTATCTTTTCCAAAAATTATAATCTCAATAAAACACATGAAAAGCTCCAGGACCAACAACGAACATGTCAATTTGCAATGTCATGATCTAGAATTCCAAAACGCAACTTTCCCTCAAATAGAGAAGTACCTCTATGTATGCAGCGATAGTTGTTTTATTAGAACCACCAGGCTCCTTCAACGTAGTTATAGCCTCCATTATAAGGTTATCCAACCTATAAAAAGTAAAAACAAAGAACTTATGTTTTACAATTCACAAAAAGGAAAGACAATCTTGCTATTGTTCTATACTTCCATTTCATACAAATTATAACCACAAAAGGCATTGGATTTTGGACCATATAACGTATTTCAAAGTAGAAACACATCATTAAATTACTTTGATATGTTTTTAAGTGACAGAGCTGAAAAAAAATTTTTCACCAACAACCTCACAATCGTGGTAGTGAAACAACAACTATATCCAACCTTACAATAGATCTCTTTGGAGCAGCAGCAATCTGTGGCGTAGCACCACTAACTGCGAGTGGTTTAGCATCCACAATTTCTTCCTCATCACTTTGAACAATGGTAGAACTCAGAGCCAAAGAGTTCTCTTCCGATTTTGCAATATGCGGTATTCTTTTGACAGCTAACCTAGATTTGTCTCGCGACCCCCATCCATTTGACATCACACTCATATTTCTCCACTTGTCCTAACCCATATCAAAACCAAAGAAATCAATCACCATTAACACTATTATCTAGTTCACCAAAATGCATGTCCTAGCATTATAGACACACAAGAATTGTAGAAAAACAAATAACCTTGAGATCAACATTAGACCGCAGATACAAGACGCCACTGAATTCCGGATCTTTAAGTATTGTGCGCCACTTGCCAGCGCCGTGTTTGATAACCCCAGCTTTCAAAGCGGCTTCTTCTTCTTGTGTCCACTTCTGTTTCGGGGCACCCATAAAGAATAGCTAAAAGAAACTACTGAAAGGATCTGAACTGCAAACGTATGTAAAGCACAATATTATCAGCACATTATTGAACTCGCTCAACAACTAATTTTTTTTCCCAATTATCATCCAATAATACATCATTTTGATCATTATCTTCGAATCAAACGAAAGATTTCAGCTAAAAGATCACCATTTTTAAATCAAATTCTACTAAATTCATAATGCACTTAAAACAGCAAGTGACTTAGAAGGAATTAAATTAAAACAAGGTAATTAAATAATAAACCAGAGCTAAGAATCTGATCCAACAACAGCGAATTACACAAAAGATTAAACACAAAACCCTAAGCCGACAACAAATTTGACAAATTTGCAATTAGATACAAAATTTAATTAAAAAATTCACGAAGAAGACAGGAGCTTACCGGGAACTCTAAAGCTACGCGGGAAAAAAGAAGAAGATAAAAATCGAGGCTTACAGTCAATTTTAAATTTATTTGAATTATTTGTATTTTAGGGTTTGTTGTTTAATTTGAGTTCAAATTTCAGTTGAGAAACGGATCACGTGTGTTTCGCCCCTTGGAATTTCTGACCCCTGTTTGTGAAATTGGTTACGCTGGAAAGGCGAGAGGCAAGGGCACGGCGTTAAATGATAATTAAGGTTACGGAGGGTGAGAGGGACAGGTGGTTGTACACGTGTCGGTATTTTAAGAAGGTGGCAATTAGGGCACGGACTCAGTCAGTCTCGGACGATGGAAGCGGGTGCATCTTTGATTGTTACAAACGAAATCCTAGGTGTCTGTGTGTTCACGATTCAGGGGCTTAGGTTTCTGACCGACTTACACAATTTTCATTAATTTATCGAAAAATAGCATCGTTCTTCATCTTAATCTTATATATATATATATTGGTCTTCGAATTGCAAAATAGTCATCCCAAATATAAAAACGAATTTCGATTGAAAATACAGATCTTGTGGCAACGAAGTTTTAATTTTACTATTATTTTTGTAATCAGACTCCTACTAACAAGTCTAAGGTAAAATTTGTGTTTTTAGTCTGAAATATAAATGGGTCTAAATATTTTTAAAATCTGAATTGGTCTGAATACGAAAATTTAAATTATATATTTATTTTTTTTAATACTTAAAAATAAGTGACATCTTGTTTGTTTTTATAATAAAAAAATCTTAAACTTAGTTCTTTAATATTTATGTCATTGTAAATTAAAATAAAAATAAGGATTTTATTTTATAGTTTAGGAAATAAGTTATTTTATAGAGATATTTCTGAAATATAATACTTACTTATTATTCAGATTTTTTTTATTCAGATAAAAATCATAAAAATGTATTTTTTTTATTCATATATAAGTTATAAAAAACAAACAAATAAATTTTAAAAAAGTTTGAAATTAGTAAAATTTCAGACTTTAAACATTTAACAAATAACCTATAAGACTCATCTAAATTAATAAAAAAAAATTATTTTACCTACAAATTAGTAGGAACAAATTTACTATAAATTAGGAGATGAAAGAAACCACGCACCACGAGCCCAAGAGCCCACTGCAAGTTTCAGTCTCAAGAATCATGAGTTTTTTATTTTTTAATTCTGCTGATAAAATTACCAAAAATATTAAATAGAAAAGTTAATTTTCCAGATTAAATTTGTCACTATTGGTTCTCATGACCGGTTTACCGCCTTACTTGCGGAGGCTTTAATTAGGAGTATTCGCGGATCAATTTTACATATTGGACATTAATCTATATTCAATTTATGATTTTGCAGATTATAAAATTTTAATTCAATCAAATTCATATATTGATGAAACTCAATTTAAATTCAATTTATATGTCTGCGGATTAGATACGAATTTGACTCAATCCATATCCAATTCACCATTTTACAGATTGATTTGTGAATTTAAAATTTTTAATTTTGTTCAGTCTCCGAAGTAATTAAATTAAAAAATCTAGTATAAAAATAATTTTACTACCGATTAAATTCTAAATTGAATAAAAATTAAAGAAATAAATTGTTTAAATTAAGCTATAATAATACATTCAAAGTTTCAAAATATAAGATGCCAAAAAAAAAAATCACACTTGCTTAGATCAATACATAAAAATTAACTAAAATAATGAATTTAAATATAAACAAAAGTTGAAACTTGAGACCTTAGATGTAACAAACAAAAATTAAGAATCTTGAAGAGCTTGGAAAAAAAGTAAAAAATTATAAGTACTTGTGTGTGCAGCGGGGTAGAGGTTTGGCATTATGTGCTAAAATGTTTTGTTTGGCTTAGAGTTTTTGTTCTGTTTTAGAAATTTTAATGTTTAGGAAGATATATTTACTTATTTGGTTATTCAAATATTTAATTATTTTTTATTTTGTATTATTATCGAATAAGACATACTATGGCGTTAATTTAACTATATTTTTATTTATTTATTTATTAGTATATAGTAATGCTACATTTATAAGTTCTATTTTTTAATTAAATAATTTTTTTTGAATTTACAAAAATAAATTTATATTCAATTCACTGATTGCGAATTTTTAAATTTTCAATTCAATTCAATTCATTAATCCATATATAAATTTTTTACGAATCAAATGGATTAAGCAGATTGGATTGGATTATGAATACCCTTGTGACTTTAATCTGATTCACATTAAAACAGATCTTGGGGACTGGCTGAGGTGGAGAGAGGCCTTTGGGCTGGGTTACAAGGGAGCTAAATCCTTGGTTCTTGAGATTTCATTTTTCTTTAAAAATACACCACCTATGAGTCATATATAGCACCGCATATCACAAGTATCCATAGTAAATGGGTGAACAAACCAATTAAAACCATACTAACGTATGGTGTAAAATTAGTGCAAAACAGATACTTTAAAGAGAGTATATTCATCAATCATGCATGCAACATACTCAAGCTCTACTAGGCATATTTCTAATCTATTCTAAAACCCAAATAATGACCCATTGTTTGTTGGTCGAACGGGAAATGTAGAGGTTTTGTGCAATTTTTTTTTCTTGTTATTGCAAGATTTAAAAGATGAGGTTGATCATAATATATGACGTGTATGTTTATTTTTAACACGACATTATTCCAATTTTATCTTTACTTCTTGAATACATATAATAAGCTCGATCGGAAATCACTTTTTTCATTTTGCCGTCCGCTTTTAGTGGGGGTTTATGAAACATTTCAAATTTTTAAAGGATATTCTTAATAAATTGTGAAATTAGGAGCTTCATGTGATTCAATCAAATATTTAGGGAGGTCAATGATATTTTACCAAAAGCCAAACAAAGGCAAAGCTGAACGGGAATATCACTTTTTCAGTTGCACACTTTTTTTGTAGTGGAAACTGATTAATTAGTGCAAGAATAGGTCGTCATCCTCCGATAGAATAGGCAATAAGCAAGCAAGGTGTAACAAGCCAAAACAAATTATTGTTTTTTTTTTCATTTTTTGGAGGTGAGATTACCAACTAGCGAGTCTCTTTGTGGTTTGGAGGAGCCAGTTGATGATGGTGAATTGATGATAATGATGCAAAATTATTTCAACTGACTTGGCTTAGAAAACAGCACAAGTATCACATCTCATCTTCTCTTTCCTCGTTTTCATTCCCTGAATGTCCCTTGAAATGAAAGCAAAGTGCCATTTGATTCTATCCAAACTAAAATCAAATTTCACGAGTCCAACAAAGACATTCTTCTGTCTTCTTCCATAACCTAAAAAAGCATATGTTCCTTTCTCCAGCCAGGCAGTCCATAATATGGCCCCCGCCCCTTAATAATTAATCAATTAATTAAAATATGCGTACAAAAAGTTGACAAAAATGATACCCATTAACTAAAGAATGAAAATTAAAAAAGAACAATCTAGAGATAATACAGCTGTTATAGCTTTCTTTCATATGAATCTCCAATGGTTATTTACATAATGTGAGCTGCCCTTTGATCATATGATATAATAGAAACGGAATCTTCCAAACAAAAGTCTCAAATCTTATTAACGAAAATAAACGGCAGTAAGGGTATTTGAAAGATAGAAAAAAAAAAAATACACATGAGAAACTAAAAACAAGTCACAAACAGGTGATTTGACACTAAAGAATTGAATTATATTTAATTCGCCTTAGTACCAAACTTCAATCAAGCTGCTACTCATTGTTTATCAGAAGCAAGCATCCAGCAAGCAGCAGCAGCACAGGGCAGCCAAACTGCAAATGTTACACAACCAAATTAAAACCAAGTTTCGTGATCAATGCTTTTAAGTTACAATGCAGCCAAGCTAAATGATTGTTGTAAATTGAGAGATGAGAAGGCACTCGCCCTCGGAACCTTGGGCCGGCAGTGACTTAACCAATGCAACAGCTCACAAATTATTTGTAGTTATTATCACGCTTCAGCTAAATTTAGATTAATTTTGAACTAGAAATAATAGCAAGAATAACATTTACTAATAATGAGCCATCACCTAATTATACAACTAATTATTTTTAGGGTCTACCGACCACCATATGGTTCGAACTTTATCAAAAATACACAAACTTTTTTTCTTTTGCAATTATCCACCTTAAGTTAAGTTTACAAAATATATCACTTACCCGATAACTCAATAGAATATTCATAAAATAGCTATTTTGCCCCTGAATGTAATTAAATATATATATATATATACTGTAGCTGTTGGGACCAATAACGGCTACAAAATTAGCTATATAAACTCATCACACTTGGTAATTTAAAGATATAAAATCACTAAAATTAGCATTCTATTAAAATAATTAAAAAACCAGTAATGAGAAACAGTCAACAACATATTTTGTTCCCATTAATTAAAAATAACAGCCAGTTATGAAAAACTTAGAGTTTACTGTTTGTTCTCATCCGTCCAAAATAACAGCACATTTCAAAAGTATCAAAAATAACAACTAATAAAAATAGCTTTTTTACATTCATGGATAAAATTTTTAATTTACTAATATTTTTGTTAAATCCTTCAATGGTATTAACAGAAAAGGAGATAAATAACACACTTTGTAAATTTCAGATGAAAAACTACAAAAAAAAAAAAAAAAACTAGTGTATATTTAATAAAATATAAAATATTAGGTGGTGAATAGATATTTACCCTCAGATTCTCTCTTATACGAGATTACCAAAATTGCAAAAATACCCAAAATGCCATCGGACAAAGAGGATTTCTTGGGAATAACAAAAACTGCCACATAGAGTTGTAACTGGTAAAATGTCCGAAACAACCTTCAACTAACTCACCTAATTCCATGTGAGAACAACTCAACCCTCGACATGAACCACGGTCAAAACCAATCCCAATTCCCAACAGAGACAACCCGAAACCCAAAACTGCGCACGTTTTGCTAACGTACGCACGCTCACCCTACGAGTTAACTCAGAAGTCAGATCTACCGAGTTCTTTTCACTCACCGGTCGCCACCGCCAGTGGCGCGGAACCTTCACCATCATATAAGTACAACCGGGAGCCTCAAAAGTGAAATTAACAAACCTTTGAAGGCCATGTCGTGATATGGGTAAATCGGGGGGGAGCCAACATGAAAATTCACCTAATGATGACCTAAATAATTTCAGATTTGCATGTTGACCCGTCGTATTTACAGATTTGTATGATGGGATTTCCCAAATTTGTCAGTTCTCTATTACGAAGAACACTATCAAATCAAAAGATCAAAGGTCCGGCACAGTGTACACATACATGCACGTACAATAGAGAGAGAGAGAGAGAGAGAGAGAGAATCACCATCCTTCGAGGCAACCAACGCTTTGTTTTTGTTGCGGGGGGGGAGGCTGGCCGTATTGAGGAGCGTACTGAGTAGGCGGGTAGCCACCCTGCGCAGGGTATCCTTGTTGTGGAGGATAGCCACCACCCGGGGGGTATCCCTGCTGAGGAGGATATCCCGGTGGAGGATAAGCGTCCTTCGGATATCCCTCTGGAGGATAACCTAACACCCGTTTCCAAACACATCCATAATTAAAAAACAAAAAAAAAAGTCAATAACAGATCCAAAATTTAAGAACAAAAACTTAAAATGGTTTCCAGATCCAAAATAATAATAAAAAATTAATGAAAAACCAGATAAACAACTTGAATGAATTGAAGAATGCGAGGACCTTGCTGAGGGGGTACACCAACAGGGGGCTGATTCTGATTGTAGTAACTCATTGCTCCTGATGATCCTCTGCTAAAGAAATTTGATTCTTCTTCTTATTATTATATTTATTATTTTCCTGTTGGTTTGTTTGAGAGTTATTACGAGTATTGGATGAGAAGAAGAATAGGTTGATGAGAAAGAGCTGTGTACGAATTTTTATATGCAAGAGAGGATGAAGAAGATATTTTTATAGTTTTTAAAAAAGGAAAATTACAGAGAGATCAGGGCGTCGATGACGTGGTAAATCTGAGAGTCCCGATAGGTTGAAGTTCGGCCAATATGGTAATTTAAGGCAAATTACGTGTTCAAAACGCGTCGATAAAATGGATGTTGCTTAGGGAAATGCACAATGAAGGGAAGAGCCAACCATATCGATATATATATATATACACATATAAAGAAGATTAGTTTTATAATTCATTACATTTATGATATGACCCTTCAAGAATTGTTGTTTTATATTATGGTCCAGTCGAAGCAAAATCCGGTTCTTTTATCTCCTTGGGAATTGTACAGGTTAACAGTTGTTTGTGAATCAAAACGGTTATAAAATGTCGACAAAAACAATGTACCCGGCCGAGTCAGGTTTTCGGTGTTATAAATTAAATGAATAAATCCATCAATCTTATATTGTATTTGTCAATATTTTATCTTTTTTATTATTTTTTTATTATTTTAATCTAAACAACATTGTTTAGTGTAAAGATTCGAGTCTTCATAAAAAATTTATGGAGGTTAGTTTCAATAGTTACTCAATTATTAATTAATTGAGTGAAGACAATCTATTCCTTACGAAATATGAGTAGAGTATGCATCCATCTTCCTCGAATATTAAATAGAGTTTAAAACATTTGGACAAATGTTTCAGTGTATCAATGTACGACGGTAGTCCTAATTGTAAAATATGATTATCAATATTAATTATAATATCTGATATAATATCAGTAACAATCTGTATATAACAGAATTCAAAAACAACAACAACAACAACATTGCTCTTAAAATAATCGACTTATGCATCAAACATATAATTGCTTCGCAACACCAACATCATTCAATCTGCCTCTTACAAACTATTGAACTAATAATACTTTTCATACCATTGAGTTTTGGTTTTGTACGCTAACTGCATTAATGTGAACAAATATTTATCCATAAATGTATCATCAGTTTACCGTCTCCAATACGATAATTTTGTTTAAATATACCTTCCTCGGTTGTAGTTAAAAGTTTTGGTTGTCTATAATATAATATTGTTAATAATTGTTTCGTAAACTTCATTAAAGAAATTCATTAAAAATTGCTGCTTCTTTTCTAGGAAAGAACTCACTTTTAACATATATATATATATATATAGAGAGAGAGAGAGAGAGAGGGAGCCTCTAAGTTATAATAATTGTAACATACATCCCTCACGTGAACCACACAAAATTATAGGACCCACAAATTGTATGGTTCACATAAAAAATATATGTTACAATTATTGTAACTTAGCATTTACCATATATATATATATATATACATTCGTAATTTATATTACAATCCTTCCACGTAACAAGTAATGATTTATTGCGAATCAATTTATACAGTGATAACATAGCTCGGGGTGTATCAGACGTAACTTGTAAAATTACACTAAATAGAAATTGTATTAACTTAGTAAAATATTTGTGGTATTAACTTAATAAATATGTATTTTCACCTTACTAATGGCCGGCCAACTTTCAATCCATCTCTTACTTTAATAATTGAAAACTCAATATCACCAAATGGTTAATGGACATCACAAAAGTGCAAGCAAGTAAACGCACCTGGAAAAGTTGAACAACGAAAGCTCAATTTAGGATTAAGGTTGGATAATTATAATTTTAAAATTACAGTATTAAAGTATTTATTAAACACTAACAGTTATAACTTAGAAGGTAAGTTAATTTTCTTTTATGCTTATATGATGAAAAATATATTATATTTTTATTAATTTTGTCAAAGTTATTATTTAAAATTAATATTTATTACATACTATTAATTTTTATTTTATAATTACAACTTTTTTTTCACAATAATTGTAACTTAAAAGATATAACACATCAATACTAAATAGGGCCTAAAAATATTTAGAGAGGTTGATATATATAATTTGAGAACAATCTCATCCCACGTTGGCTGAATTGGCTTCACGTGCTAGCTATGTGTCACAATTATATTTTGTAGCTCTAGCTTAATAATAATAATAATAATAATTTTCCATAATGTTTTTTTTTTCTTTTTTGTTTAGCATTGCCTTCTTGTAATAATTAACAAACAGATCATATTTTGGGCTCGAATAATTAGCTTTAGCTTTGGGTTTCTTGTTTCATAATTTGAATCTCTTTAGAGCCGAACTAATGCAAAGTCATCATAGGGTGCTATTTTAAGCTTTTCCATCTCATGCAAAAGAGGTAGACGCGTGTGCAATTCTAATTCTAGATTAAAATAGAATGTATATATATATATATATATATTTGAAGAATGACATTCAAGTTATGGAATCAAAATTTCTGTCATTTTATACCGGAAGAGGGATAGCGTGGGGCTGAGTCGCTGAGATGGCAAATAATGTATATAATTTAGAGTTCTTGGAAGTGAACGTATGCAATTTATAAAATAGAAATTGATTCGATTTATACAATGTTTTTTTAACAATGCAACACTATTTTGAGCAATACGTAGGTACTCAACGTTATTGCTCGATTCATTTGTAAAGTATGAGAAAATTTAGAATGCAGCAGATGTACCATTTTAATCATATAATAAGTAAATAATGATATGATATATATATGTATTTAGTAGTAGTTATATTAAATTTAATTACACATGTTATGTATGCATCAATTGATTATAATATATTAAAGGTGTCATAGAATTTCTCTTTAGGATGCACGTGCACAAGATAAATGATGATGTTGTAATAATGTTAGAGGAAATTAGAGTTTTAACTTCCTTTAACCTCTTATTTAAATTTTTTTAAAAAAAATCATATTTGGTAAGTAATTTATGTCTATCTTATCAATTTTTTATTTAAATTTATTTGTTTGACCTTACTGTGGATAATAGGTTTATCCTTGAAAATACAATAGAGGAAAGTGTTTTTCATTTTTTAATTAGGCTTGGTTTGATATAACCTTTCAAATAGTATTTATTTAAATAGAATTTATGTTAGTAGATCTTTTATAAACAAAGGTTCTACCTAAAAAATTTTAGTTGTTTCGTTGTCAATGAGAGTTTTTATTCAAAATTATAAAATTTTTATAACAAACAAGTTTTTTAAAGTTATGTTATGAAAAGAATGAAATAAAATTATTAAACAAGTAAATAATATTTTTGAAATTTTAACATTAAAAAAAAAAGCTTTTCAAACTCTACTCTCAAAATCCTAAAATTTGAGTTTTTACTAGTAAATGCAAAATATCTTATTTAGTCATCAAAAGCTCTACTGTTAAAAAAAAAACCAAATAACAATAAAAATTTTAATAAGAACTTATGAGATTAAATAAGTACTTATGATCATTAGATAAGTTATATTAAATAATCATCTAATCACCTCTGATTGATGATTGTGTTATTGCTTATAGCGATTCTATAAAACTTTATGTTTTGTTTTATCACGTTTTTGTAACGTTATGCACCTCTTGTTGTGAAATTTTCGAAGCCTTGACAATATTGTGGAATTGAGCATATTTTGTAATAATTTGCCTCGTTCGTTAGCATAACAAGATACGTGTTTTTTTTTTTGTTTTTTTTTTCTTTTCCTCTTTCCCCAAAATCCTGAAATTATTGTATTGATCAAAATTCATTCTAATATTTTTTTTTTCAATTTTTCTGATGATATTATATAAAGAGTAATGATATAGTTACAAACTATTGTACAAATTTATTTTGTACAAACTGATGTGGCGCTAATTCATTGGTTAAATTAAATATCTCTTGACCCACATGATTTATTTCTATTATTTTATATTTTCATTCAACTAATGAATTAATGTCACATCAATTTATACAAGATAAGTTTATATAAGCGTTTGTAATTGTATCATCACTCTTATATAAAAAGCTAGGGTAGTGCTCTAAGTGTGGACTTATAGATAATTTTAAAACGTGAATGGAATTAAAAGATAAAAAAGCAACTGACTTCCATATGCTAATTAACCGTGGAATAAAATACAAAGAAAGGCATTATTTTGAAGAGTGTCATTTTGACAAAACGTGGAAAACGTTTTAGCCACGCGTATGGTGCATACAGGCAAGGATCAGGCAAAATGGCAAATCAATATTTGATAGAAACTTTTGAAAGCAACCTGTCACATTTAGACAAATTAATGGTAGTTTAGCTGTTAATTCAGTATTAATCAAATCAAATGAATTCTAGAAATTCTCTTAGTTGCACAAAAAGCTTGATAAATTTGAAGTTATGTGGAATCTTCCGTTGGCGAGATATTTTGTGTGACAAAACACGCTGTATTAAGTCTGTAATTTTTTTAATAGTTTAATTTAGTCCTTATTTTATTAAAACAAGGGAACTCTCATTTTAAAAAATATCCTCTAAATTTACTTATGTAATAACAAATTTTTGTACACAATTATAATATGAATTACTAGTCCACTCAAAATTTGACACCAAAACCATTTGAATAGATGATTTCTCGGCTGCCCGGCCCCCTAACCATTTTCAAACCAAACAGCGAGGAGAGCCTGCGAATATGATTTTTTTTAAAAAAATTATCTTAATTTTATAAAGTCTTAAGTCATCATTCAATAGACAAACTCAACTCGTATTTGAATTTTAATTTATAGGAAGGTTCATTTAGGGGAGTTTTGGACGATGCAAACGTAGAGTAGGTGATAAATCATAAAATAAATTATATATTTTGTTTTCAACAAACCACCCTTTTGTGTGTGACCAGTTAAAAACCTTGCTAACTTGATTATATATATATATATATTATCATAAAATTAAAATATGACCCGACCCGACCGGCGCCTTACCATTATAATTTTAAAATAATTTCAGCATTGAATGAAATGGAGTATGTTCTAATTTGTTGGGGCTATAGCCAAACGCTACAGAATATCTGCCCCTGTATGTGTTTAGATTTTAGATTTTATTTTTTAATTAAATAAAAGATTGTTATTTTGCTTTAATATACGATTTGAAAAATCCAATACTATTTTTGGCGGATACACAGACGCAATTGGCCTTTATTAAGTGCAAAGTTGGCAAAGAACAAGAACTGTATCATGTACGGTGACTTCTCAAATGTAGAATACGGTGGGCCTGAAACATTTGGTCCAAGTTTATCCACGACCCCTATTCATTAGCCCACTTTAATGGAACCAAGATACCCCCAAGCCCATAAATCCCTAAATCAAAAAAAGAAAAGAAAAAAAGTGAAAGTGATTAACTAATAAAAACATCAACTCGCCGCGTGTAAATTGGTTGGCTTGATTTTCTTTCAAACTTGAAAGTAAATTTGGCTTGTTTTGAGCTACGGTGCTTCACATCTCAAATTATTTATCCTAAAAAACTATCTCGAATGATGTGGCATTCATCAATTGGTTAGTGAGAAATTAACCCACTAAGATTTTTTAAAGAATTATCAACAAATCAATGAATGACACATCATTTGAGATAGAATTTTGGGATAAAAAAATTTAGGATGCCTGTATAGTTTTTAAATATATATTTGATCTCAAGTGATGCGTCATTAATTGAGTGGTTGATAATTATTTACAAGATTTAAGTGAATTAATTGTATTATCTCACCAACTAATTGATAAATGCCACATCATTTGGAATAACTTTTTAGGTTAAAAATGTTGGGATGTGTAGCACTGCTTATTTTTTAATTGCGCCATCACACAATTGATCAAGTCATTAAGAGTTTCTATAAATGTCTCGTTGTAAATATTGTAAAGTAATATTAAAATAAATAAATGAACGAATAAAATAAACGTCAAAATTGGGCATGTGTTATTCCCCTTTGTATTGTCCAATTTGGATTATTATTGTTCAACAAGTAAATCAATCAGGAATAAAGTATAATGGTTGGCACACTTTCCTTTGACTACTAGTTCCGTGTCTATAAGACAAACTTTTGCAAAAAGAAACCAGCGTTTGACTTTATTATTTATTTGTTGCATTTTGTGCCTTCTACATTGCTATTTTTTCTACAAATAAATTTCTAATCAATCTCCATTTGAGTGCTTGAGTGGGAAATCAAGAAAACTTAAAACAGTTCAGTTAACCCAAAAAGAAAAGGGGGGGAAAAAAAAAACTACGGAAAGTGCAATGAATGTAAATCCACTTTAAAACTTTAATCATAAATGGTTAACTAATTTTAAGTAATTTGGATTAACTTGACAAATTGAAAAACCATGCACTAGGGGAAAATGTTCATATTTGGAGGTCCGAATTTATCTACCATTCAAAATTTCAAGAATATTCGGTTGAATTGTTGTTGAAACATGTATAAAAAAAATCAAATCTCGTTAGTTTTGAATATTACCAACAACTCAATTGTTAAGTTTGATGAATAATTTTAACCTAAAGTTCGATATATAAGTTATTATTGGGGGGTTAATTTGATTAGCTTCGTGTCGTATTTCACGTGTGAGTATTATTATTATTTTGAATTGTCATTTCTTTAAGTATGTAAAACGTGGAGAGGGCAAATATGAGATTTTAATAGATTTCGAGAACTTTTTGGTCTTTGTCTAGTAACACGTGTGAAGGATTTTCTGCAGCTACTGAGTACTGACAGGGAGATGTCTGCGAGTCCGTCACATTATCTCTGCTGCGCTGACCTGTAAATATCCTGTAATAATTACAAGCGACGCCATACGTACCAAAAAAATAAAAAATAAAACAATATTCAAAAATCGAAGTGTAACTAACGGGTGATGCTAAGTTTTAACCTACGGTTCATGTAAAATTCAAGCGGATCCTATTTGAATATTATATATTTTTTTTGGGGCATATTTTGAAGACATTGTAAGTTAGTTAGTAAGGAATTAACAAATTATTAAAAAAAGGAAAAAAAAAATTCAAATTCCATTCAGATTCAGCTTCTCAGGGCAATTAGCGAGCATTGGAATTGTCCGAATCTTTTTAGAAGAAAGGCAAAAAAGCTCAAAACGCAAGTAGTAACGCTTTAAAACGACTCATCACCAACAAGCTCCATGTCATCTTCATACTCTTCCACATTTGAAAACAAACAACATGCTGGTGGTATCAGACCCTTTTATTATTATTATTATTTTGAATTATGGTGGTATCAAACTTACAAGTTAGTTCAGCATCTTCTAAAATATACTAATTAATTAGTTCATTGTTGTATTTTTTTTAAAAAATTAATCTCAATTCTGCAGTGTGGATGCTGTCAGAAGGCAAAAAAGAGCTAGCTTTTTAATTTGTGTCAGTGAAGAATCTGTCACACTCATGCAGCTGCAGTAGGTAGCTTTCCGATCTCTTTCTCTCGTTCTCTAGTCTCCGCTAATAAATCAAAGCAAGAAACGATTCAACAACTGTAGCAAAATTCATAAGTAAACAAGTATAATTTTGCAAAAACATATTAGTGATTATAAGTCATAACGACGCGGCCTAACCTGTCCTAATTGTTTAAGTGTCTCAGCTCATCACCATGATCATCAATCCGTCATCAGTGTGCTTGCTCTGGCTGTTTCTTGCACGACACGTTTTCTCGCTCTCTCGCCTCTATATCTGAAGACAAGCAAAGCTTCCTTGCTTGAACAGAAACAAAGGAAAGAAAGGCGGAACGGCGCAACAATGGCGGGCAGCGGTGGAGGAGGAGGAGGTTCGAAAGCCGATGAGTTTCAGCCGTTTCCGGTTAAAGATCAGCTTCCCGGCATCGACTTTTGCGTCTCCAGCTCGCCTCCTTGGCGTAACTTTTCTATCTTTTCGTTCAAAATATAAATAATGCATGCATAATGCATTGCTTGGATACGCCTCTATGCATGTAAAGAATAAGAGATAGACTGAAGAAATTGAAACTAATATAAATAAGTGAAGGAAAATGTTTTGCATTTTTCTTTTAATATGAAATTCTTCTTATTAATTGTTGCATTAATTGCAGCTGAGGCGATAATTCTTGGATTTCAGCATTATCTAGTAATGCTTGGAACTACAGTTATCATTCCATCTATGCTTGTCCCTTTAATGGGCGGAGGCGATGTAAGGAGTGTTTTGAGAAAAAGTTCTAATTCATGTTTACAATTTCTGTTGACTCAAATGCTTCTGTAATGTTCTTGATGAACAGGTAGAGAAGGCTGAAGTCATCAACAATTTGCTCTTTGTTTCGGGCATCAACACACTCTCGCAGACTTTGTTTGGAACTCGGCTCCCGGTTGTGATGAGGGGTTCCTATTCTTTCATTATCCCTGCTGTGTCCATCGCTACGTCCAACAGATTCAAGCAATACACTGATCCCCATCAGGTTGGTCTGCCGTTTTCTTCTGCGCTTCTCTAATTTTTTGGATATCAAGAGGATGAGTTGGTTGTTAATTAATATAATGAATTTTTGCTATTTGCAGAGGTTCAAGGAATCCATGAGGACCTTGCAAGGAGCAATTATTATGGCGTCACTCTTCAACATGATAATTGGTTTTTTTGGCTTCTGGAGAATATTTGGAAGGTAGGATGTAGCTTAACTGCCTTAATAGATTCGGTGAAGTCTTATCTTGCCATGAAGCTGATATTATATTGTGGTTCTGTTTCGGTTTCTTGTGATGCAGATTTCTTAACCCTCTTGCTGCGGTTCCCCTGGTCACCCTTACTGGACTAGGTCTATATGCACTAGGTTTCCCAAGGGTAAGAATGTCAAGGGTTTTGCTTCATTCTTCAAAGCAAAAACAGAAATGGCTAGTTTAATATACGTTTTCATCTTGTTTTGAAATGGGGAATTTTGGTTCAATTTCGATGACCTTATTTGCTAATGTTAATTATGCTTCTCTGCTTCCAAACTGTTTGGAGTCATTTCCCGAGTTAAAGAAGCAATTTTCTTAGTTCTTTTCCTACATCCATACTGTTGGCTTCGAAAGAATTTTCAGCCAGCTCAAAAATGAAGTCCCTTGTGCCCTAACTTATATAAATTTACACTGCCTATTACAAAAACGTAGCGTTGAAGTTTAGGCGGTCAAGAGTATCACTTCTGTTACTAGTCAGCTGTTTATGTTTATTTGTAGTCATATGCTGGATTTTTGGGGACAACTTTTGATATTAGTAGAATAACTCCTGCACTCCTTAATGTACTTATTCTGTGACTAACATTTATCTGTTCCTATCATGCTTAGTTGCTGCTCAATGTCACAATGAGCTGGTCACAGACACAGAATTCCAGGCTAATTAACATCTCTGAATAGTTTGCCCAAGAACCATTAGATTACTAATCTTAAAATGCTGGTTCTGGATCTTTGTTGTAATGAAATTTCGACCGAGGGATCTTTATGGCTTTGTGTCTCACTGATTTAATCTTTTAAATTACATGTGATATGGTTAGAAAGTCTTTGTTGACTTCCATTTTCTGCATAACTCTTTGTGTTGAGTTGCATTTTCACCTCTACAATTATCCCTTTTCTGAAAATGACATTCTCTTCTCTTTGGTGAATGCTTATAGCTGGCAAAGTGCATTGAAGTTGGACTCCCTGCATTAATCATATTGGTTGTTTTATCCCAGGTCAGATCTATTCTTAGTTGTTCTTGTCTTTAAATCTATAAAAAATTTAAAAACAATGATCCTTTTCACTGTTCACTTAATGGAGTTTATCTTGAATTTATTTTGGTTTGTCTAACAATGTGGATGACTGATTCTTAATTTGCAGTATATTCCGCATATGTTGCAATCCAAAAGAGGCATATTTGACCGACTTGCAGTCCTCTTCACTGTTGCTATCGTATGGGGATATGCTGAAGTTTTGACTCTTGCTGGTGCTTATGATGATAAACCTTCAAATACTCAAATTAGCTGTCGTACAGATCGTGCTGGACTTCTTAAAGCTGCTCCATGGTGAGCTTATACATAACAGCCCAATTGAAATTCTTGTAAAATTATTCTTTTGTACTTTGCTCAAAGGAGATTTATCTAATCTGATATTAGCCAGTGCAAATGATTCCTTGAGGAGTACTGGCATTATTATGACCTTTAATTTTGTTTCTCCTACGTAGGATACGGGTTCCATATCCATTTCAGTATGGAAGCCCCCGTTTCAATGCTGGTGATGCATTCGCTATGATGGCTGCTTCTTTTGTTGCTATTGTCGAGGTTTGATTTATAAAGAACTATTCTGAACATGTGATTAACTCCTAACTGGGAATGAAGATTATGAGATGATGCAAGCTGTTTTGCCTTTTTTTTCTTTTTGTTTTTTGGTTTGGTTTGTTGAGGGGGGGACGGGGGGGGGGGCAGTTAAGAGTGGTGCTGCAAGGTTTAAATCATAAGGAAGGATAATTTGTATTGTGATTCTAATAAGATGAACCTTTTTCCTTCTTTTATTGAGCAGTCTACAGGTACGTTTTTAGCAGCTTCAAGATATGGGAGTGCCACCCCTAAGCCACCGTCTGTACTAAGCCGCGGTATTGGTTGGCAAGTAAGGGATTCTGCTATGTGCACTTTTATTATATATAGTCCATAATTCTGGGTTCTCAAATCAAGATCACTGGTTTGATTTTCTGAATTCCAGGGAATAGGTCTTTTGCTGGATGGTGCTTTGGGCACAGGATCTGGCTGCACTGCTTCAGTGTAAGAAAGTTTAAACTTTTGAAGTTAGTGAATAGCTTTTTGTAAAGAAGTCTTTATGATGAGGGCATCTCCACTATGACTCCTCTCTGCTTAGGCATAGAATCTCAATACCTGCATAAACTGTAATTAAGTGCATCAAATGAAACAGTAAAATTGGTTAATGGCAATCTGTAATTAATATTGGATACTTTGATTTATTTGTAAAATCTCACATAGCTCGGAATGTGCACAGCTGTCAGTGAAATTGCCACACTTGCGTGTGTAACCCTGTGCATGTGCCAATCCTAGCAAAATGACCTCCAAAACTGTGAGCTAACAGGTTTTGTTGCTTTTTCAGTGAAAATGCAGGTCTTTTGGGATTAACACGAAATGGAAGTCGAAAAGTTGTTCAGATATCAGCAGGATTTATGCTTTTCTTTTCCATATTAGGTGAGGTTCTTTATGTGTCCATATAAATAGTCCTGGAATTTCTTGTGTTGTTCTCTAATTTGGCTTAACTGATCACTCAGTACAGTTCAAGTGCATTTCCCTTGAAATAGGATCTTAGAATTGAGCATATTTCATTTTTAGTTAAATATATGGCAAAAGAGGTACTTACGCGTCCGATGGTATCATAATTAATGTTGTTGACAGGAAAATTTGGGGCTGTTCTTGCCTCTATTCCATTACCTATTGTGGCAGCTCTGTACTGTGTCCTCTTTGCCTATGTGGGTATGTATCTCGTCTACATCTTTATAAAAAAAAATTAAAAAAAAGGCTGAATTAGTCTCTTGAGTGAATTACTGCAATCTCAACACCATCTGATTTTGTATTTCGGGTTCAGCTGCGGCAGGTTTGAGTTTCCTCCAATTCTGCAACCTGAACAGCTTCAGGTCAAAGTTTATTTTAGGATTCTCCCTCTTCATGGGCCTTTCAGTGGCACAGTACTTCAATCAGTATCAGCTCAATTCTGGACACGGCCCAGTGAACACTAAATCAACATCGGTATAGTAGACACATAGCTTTGTTTGATAGCCTCGCCATTGTTTGTTTACTTTTTACTAAGAGTACCATAAACCAATTCTATTTTTTTTTTCCCTTAATGATTACAGTTCAACAACATAATTCAAGTGATTTTCACATCCCCGGCAACTGTAGCAACCATTGTTGCTTACTTCTTGGATTGCACTCACAGTCTTGGGCACAGTGCAACAAGGCGTGACAGTGGCAGGCACTGGTGGGCGAAGTTCCGCTATTTTGAGCGTGATACCAGGAGCGAAGAGTTCTATTCGCTGCCATGGAACCTTAATAGGTTCTTCCCTTCATTCTAAGTTTGGAGGTTTTACAATGGCTGCTCTGTTGAAAATATGTAAAATCAGAGATGATGCAACAAACTTGAGCCGCTGGCCAAGCTTGTAATTACAAGTCTTTTATAGATGCTTTAGAATTTGCCACTACAGGTTCTAGTAAAGGATCAGAAATCCCTTTACTATGTTACAAACCTGACATTTGATGTAAAGAAAATAGTGTTGAAGGAAAATCGATTGCCCTTTAACTTGGAATCTTTGATGTGACTTGTTTTCGTGTAATGCTCATTGTGGTATTTGAATCTATGAAGTACATCCCATAAGATCCGCAAAACTTACAAAAATACCCTTTTGCAATTCTCTCTATTTCTTTCGGTAGCATTAAATATTATAAACTTAAATTAAGAAAAACGAGACATACTAAAAAGCTGTGTCACAAAAACAAAGAGGCAACGCCCTCGCGCGTACTATCAGTTCCTTCAACTGCAAGATACTTTCAATTTCATAGTTGCTCAAAGCATAATACTTAGTTTATGTATGTGATATTATATGGAATATCGTTTCCTATAATTTAAGCCTTGATGTTAAGCTAATTATGACCTTATTAAAAGAATAACGGCTAGTTGTGATATTAAGAATTAGTAATAACTATGTAATGACTGTACTTTATATTCTGTAACTTATAAGAATCATTATAAGATTTTTTAAACGATTTTAATTCAGCAATAAATAGTTCCCATTTTTGCACTAGTGCTTTCCCTTTTCCTTAGACTACACTCTTCTTCTATCTGCGAAGCTCTTTAAGACAGAAACCAGTGACACAAAGTGCTGCGGAAGTCGTTGATTTGAGAGCAGAATGGCATCAAAACCTGATGAGTGTCAGCCACATCCTGTTAAAGAACAGCTTCCCGGCGTCGACTTTTGTGTCTCCAGCTCACCCCCTTGGTGTAATTTTACAGCCTTTCCTCATGTTTTTATATAATCAGTGTGGCTCCATGGCTTGAATACTCTGTTTTTCCTTTCCAAGCTTTCTTTTCGGTTCAAATTTTGCTTCTAGTTTAATTGAATTGTGCTTTTTTTTAATCTTAGAAGGTGATAATTTGAAAAATTACAGTACTCTGATTTACTTATACATAGTTTTTTTATGTTAAATTATTAAGTGCTAATATTTATTACATTGATTGCAGCTGAAGCAATGATTCTAGGATTCCAGCACTATCTAGTAATGCTTGGAACCACTGTGATCATTCCGACAACACTTGTTCCTTTAATGGGTGGAGGCAATGTAATGACTTTTAGCGAAAACTTTCTAAAATTAGATGCATTTTTTTTTTAATTATTATTCGTTCAAATTCACTAATCATCTTGATAATAATAGGTAGAGAAGGCTCAAGTAATCAACACTTCGCTCTTTGTTGCGGGCATAAACACACTCTTGCAAACTTCGTTTGGAACCCGGCTTCCTGTGGTGATGGGTGGTTCCTATGCTTTCAATATCACCTCTATATCCATTGCTGCTTCCAATAGATTCAACATATACACAGATCCTGAACAGGTTGGTTATTGCTTTGTTAAGCTCATAGATGGTTAACAAAGTGCCTGTCTTTGATGGTTCCATTTTTCAGAGGTTCAAAGAATCCATGAAAACTATGCAAGGGGCACTCATTATGGCATCACTCTTCAACATGCTAATTGGATTTTTTGGATTCGGAACAATATTTGGAAGGTAGAATGTCACGAAAGCTGCCTCATTGCATTCAGTAATTTCAATATTTACTTGCTTCGGTTTCTTGTGATGCAGATTTCTTAACCCTCTTGCCGCGGTCCCTCTAGTAACTCTAACTGGACTAGGACTGTATGCACATGGCTTCCCACAGGTAAGACAGCGAGCCCAAACCATTTAAAGTGCTTTTGCTAATTGCATAGGGTTGTGCTACTTTCTTCAAAGCAAAAACAGAAGAAGTTAGCTTATCCTTTGTTTTGTGCTTGTAGCTGGCAAAATGCATCGAGGTTGGACTCCCAGCATTGATAATACTGGTTCTTTTGTCCCAGGTCAATTCTATTCTTTAATTGCTCGTCTTTCAGTCAACTGAAATTGTATATTTACTTGAAAAACTCCGCCTTGGAACATAGCATGGGGTGCTCGGTTTAAAGTTCCTGACCGCTGCCTATTGTCCTGTTTATGCTCTCTCTACTCCAGGTGTTATTTTGTCTAATCCTTTTTTATAGCTGATTCAATGCAGTATCTTCCCCATGTGATGAAATCCAAAAGAGCCATATTTGACCGATTTGCAATCCTATTCACTGTTGCTATTGTGTGGGGATATGCTGAAATTTTGACCTTAACCGGACTATATGATAATAGACCTCCAAGCACACAAACTAGCTGTCGTACTGATCGCTCTGGACTCATTACTGCCGCTCCATGGTAAAATTATTCTTTTCAATAAAGTTTTCTTTAAAGAGATTTATCTAATATTAGCTACCGTAAATGATTCATTGAGGACTAGTGGTATTATTATGACCTTCAACAATGTTTTGCTTCTCCTTCACAGGATAATGGTTCCATTTCCTCTTCAATGGGGTCCCCCTCTTTTCAATGCTGGTGATGCTTTTGCCATGATGGCTGCTTCTTTTGTTGCTATTATTGAGGTTTGATTTATAAAGAGCAATTCTTATTATGTGACTAGCTGTTACGGGAATTGAAGATCATGAAATGATTTTTATTTTAATGTTTTCGGCTTTGTGGGGAGCTAAGCATGGTGCTGGAACCTGCAAGACATAGATCATAAATTTGAACGCTTGCGAAAATTATTTTGCTTCAGCTTATCGCCCATGGGTTTCAAAACCTGTATATCGAGAATCTGCATTATGATTCTACTGAGATCAACTTGTTTCATTCTTTTCTTTGGCAGTCTACGGGTACATTTATTGCAGCATCAAGGTATGGTAGTGCCACTCCTATGCCACCTTGTGTACTCAGCCGCGGCATTGGTTGGCAGGTATTAGCAAAGGATTCTCGCCATTCCACTATTGTCATCTATGTTTCATATTTGTGGATTCTAAAATCAGGGTCATTGGTTTGATTTATTGAATTTCAGGGATTAGGTTTATTGCTGGATGGAGCCTTTGGCACAGGAAGTGGCTGCGCCGCTTCAGTGTAGGGAGATTTTTAACTTTTTGAGTTTGTTTTGATTACCGCGCTTGGTGTTTTAGCCAGTGCATGTCCCTATCCTGGCAAAATGATCTCCAAGACACTATGAGCTATCAAAAGTTTTGTTGCTTTTTTTCTAGTGAAAATGCAGGTCTTTTGGGATTAACACGGAATGGAAGTCGTAGAGTTGTTCAGATATCAGCAGGATTTATGCTTTTCTTCTCTGTACTAGGTGTGGTACTCCATATGGCAGTACAAGCTAGTCCTGGAACATTTCTATTGTTTTTTTTTCACTCGTGAGTCTGATGGTGTCACAATGCATGTTGCTAACAGGCAAATTCGGTGCTATTCTAGCTTCTATCCCATTGCCAATCGTGGCAGCCTTGTCCTGTGTCCTCTTCGCCTACGTGGGTATGCATAGGGCGTAACTTGATCTCTACTAACACGTAACATTTAGACTTGACTTTTTGATTGTCATGAACCGTGGGATGTGCAGCTTCGGCAGGTTTAGGTTTCCTGCAATTCTGCAACCTCAACAGCTTCAGGTCAAAGTTCATTTTAGGCTTCTCCCTCTTCATAGGCCTTTCCGTGACACGTTACTTCAACGAATACCTTTACATTTCCGGACACGACCCTGTGCACACTGCTTCAACATCAGTGCGTATAATCGATACACAGCAATATTCAGAGTACTTGCCATACAACAGTGAAGCTAACTTTCTGATTTTTGCTGTGCATACAGTTCAACAACATGATGCAAGTGATTTTCTCGTCACCAGCAACCGTGGCAATCATTGTTGCGTACTTCTTGGATTGCACTCACAGTCTAGGCCACAGCGCAACGCGGCAAGACTGTGGCAGGCATTGGTGGGGGAAGTTCCAGTATTTTAATCGAGATGCCAGGACCAGTGACTTCTATTCACTGCCCTGTAACCTCAGCAGGTTCTTCCCTTCATCATAGTTTTGAAAATGAATAAGCAGAGGGTATTGAAATTGTTGGACATGGTGCTTTTCCAATCATGGACAATGACTTGGGCGAAAAGAGAAAAAAAAAGTATAGAAGTATTCCATCTCAGTACACAAGTTGTATAACTTGATCTGCTTACTAAGCTACTACATCTTACAAATCTTTTATCTGCTTGTAAAAAATTGGATTCTTTGTGGTAAAATTTATGAAATAAGATCGGCTCTCATTTGACTCTGTTCCTTATTTTAATTACCATTTATTTTGATTATAGTATCTTGATGTAGACGGTTTCTTATTTAATTTTAAAGACAAGCGGATAAAAGGAAACCTAACCGTGCATTCATAGGAAACCTAAACGATGTCGGATTTTGATTCTATATAAAGCACATCACAGATACAGACGCTTTCACATCATCTCCAACAAAACGAACACACACCTGCTCCACTCTCAGTCTTATTTGCGAGTTTGGGTTCAACGATGGCTTCTCCGTTGGCTTATAAGGATGCTGCAGATGGCATAGCAAAAGAGTACTTGATCGATAAGGATACAGAGGCATGCAGAGACACACTACGTGCCATTGTGGCAGTACTGCACGACACTAATAAGAACAAGAACCTTAACCCTAATGACATTCCTGGCTTTGGTAGATACACGGCGTCATACTTGGTGCATAGGCTTGCATCCGAAACTAAAAGCTGGTACGGAGTTCTTGGCCTGAAAGAAGGTCGCGGCGGCGGCGCCACCAGAGTTGAAGAAATCAATAAACATTATGAGGTCCTGTCTACATTGTTTCAGCAGCCGAACATGTGCTCTTTTGTTGAAGTAAAGAATGCAAACAAGCTTGTAACTGAAGCTTGGGAAGTTCTTTCGGATGCAAGAAGAAAGGAAGCCTATGACCTGCTTATGGGCTTTACTAATCGTAAGAATAATAATGTTATTAATGTTCAGTTCGTTAAATCATCAGAAACGTTCAGAAACCCCAGCTCTGCATCCTCATCAACAGCATCGTCGCCTTTGCCGCTTCTTGATCATCGTGCCGTCACCAGGAAGATTGTCAAGATCAGTAGACCACCACCGAAATCGCCAAACTTGTTCCTATAATTAAGGATCAATTTTGTTCTTTCCTTGTAAAAGATTGTTTTATAACAATTCTCCTGGTTTTGTTTGATTTTATTGCTCAAGTCAGGGAAATAATTTTTGTCTATCAAATTGCCGACTTGTAATTATTTCACAACTCAAAACTTAATTTTATGATCAGTTAAATACTAAAATTAATTAGTGAATGATATAAGTTGTTATTAATTTTGAAAATATAGTAATTGAAAATTGGCATTCTTGGTGCTCTTGTGATCGTGTTATTAGTTAAGAATGTACGTAAAAGCACTCAAATACTAACTTATATAAGACACTATATATATGGAATTAGATCTTTTAAATGTCAAAGATGTGTATTTTTAAAAGAAATGAAAACTTTCTTAAATTTTATCAAAATCTTTCCCTAATCTTTCTTCCGCTTATGTGAGGATGAAGATATAGATGATGAAGGAGAAAGTGAGATACAAAATTAAACAAAGACCCAATTACACAGTACAAAAGTTCTTTTTTTGCTCAATGAAATCAAAATCTTAAAACTTCTACAAACCCACCCAAGAAGCAAATTAAGAAAAATGGCAAAGTTTATTCTGCTTGTTGAAATCGGAATCTAAAAAACTTTTTACTTTAAGCCTTTCCTTCATGTGGTGGCTGGTCTGGTGCTAAGATATTTTGTTGGTGTTTTACGCTCATGACTTGAGTTTGGGAAAAATCCATATGTAGAAGTAGCTAATAATACGCTGTCGTTTAAGATTGACCGAAGAGAAAAAATAAATGAGGAAAATAAATCTTGGCCATTGACAACAATAAATGGCGCATGTCATTATCTCCTTAGATTGTGAGCAAAATCTCATATCAACACCAAATCCCAATCCAATTAATTTGTACGTATTGTAATTTAATTTTGAAGAAGATCCTTCTCCTGGTCAAATTAGGAGTTTATTTGCGAACCTTTCAAACCCATCACCCATGCAAAAAAATTAAATCAAACCGATGTCGCTTTTTGACTCTCCATATTTTATATAACATTCATATTGAAAAAAAGTGACTGGACACGCCCTTTCAAACCCACCACCCATGCAAAAAAAAATTAAATCAAACCGATGTCGGTTTTTGACTCTCCATATTTTAATATAACAGAAAACGCTTCTTAATTATAATCTCATCAAAGTTGGAGAATATGGCTTCTCAAATATTAAACAATAACTCGTCAAAAGCCGCAAGGGCTTTCACTCTAATGATAGAAGAGGAAGATGCAAAAATTATTCATCAAAATTTAAAAACTCAATAGTTGAAGAAGAGGCCCACTCCGTAATCATAAACAAGGCTGAAGAGTTCATAGTTTAGAAAAAAAATTTGATTCCGCACTCTACACCCTCAAGAGAGCACGTTCCAAGAACCCTAATCTTTCAGCAATTGATAAATACTACGCAGCCTATGCGGTGCACAAGCTTGCAACTGAAAAGAAGAGCTGGTATACGATTCTTGGTATCCAGATCACAGCACTGGATTTCATAAAATCAAGAAACATTAGGAGTTAGCAAAAGTATTCATTCAGTGATCATCAGCAGGATCAATGTCCTTCATCTGTCATGATTGATAGTGCTGAAAAGCTTATAAATGGTGCCTGTGATGTTCTTTCGGATCCAATAAGAAGGGAGTCCTACAATATGCTTATGGGTTATAGATTATTGAGATCACGTTCACTTGGGAAACCCTACCCAATTTTAGGTCAAAGATTCTACTATTTAATTTCTTTTTGCTTTTTTTTTTTTATTTAAGTCAGTTATTGTTATATTAGGATTTGAGATATTTGCCTGATTTGGGAAATATTAGAAATAACTATAATTATGTTTGGAATGATCTCATATGTTTTTTTCTGATTCTCCCACTCAATAAAAGATCCTTTTATTTTTATTATGAGTTAGGGCAAATTTGGTAATGTTGTATCTTTTTTTAAAAAATTGTTGTACTAAATAAATAATCAACTATACAATCATATATGTTTGGTAAATCTCATTGTTAAATTGTTGTATAAATATAAATGATTGAATTGAAAAAAAAATTATTTAATATATATAAACATGTATATAAAATATTTTTTATTGCGTATATATAATAATTGATAATTAAAATAAATATTTTATATTATTAATTTTATTTTTTATTTTGTCATCTCAGTAAAAAAAAAAAAGAATAAAGAATAAAGATTAGGAAATAAAAGGTGGTGTAATCCAAAAATGTTTTACAAGGAGATAAGATATGGTGCCACATTCATGCACGTGCTGCTGTGCATATATATTAAAAAAAAGAAAAAGAAAATATGCGCACTTCAATTCAGAAAGTTCTTTCACCTTTAATCAAGAAAATGCAGCTATGGAATACATGAGTTCATACAATAACGTTGTGATATTATAATTTAATGTAGTCCCACCTACATAAATTAAAAATATATTGATTTAACGAATATTAATCTACCAATAGGTAATAAATTAATCATATTAATTTATAAAGATAATATCACATTTAGAGCATAAATTTTTATGAAGTATAGAGATAATATAATTAGAGTAATGACTTTTTCAAGCTGTGTGATATGATTTTCATTTTGAGCAATGATCACATGATTGGAAGTGTAATGAAAAATGATAAAGATTAAAGAGGGAGAAGTTGAAGATAACAGTTTTACTATAAAAACTATCTCACGCAGAGAAACAATTTAATCAATATTGACATTAAATAATTTCTTGTCATAAAACGACTACACCATGCTGGAATTTCTTTTAGCATTACAAAAATTAAAGATGAAAATCAAGTCAAATCAATTTCTAAAAGAAGAAAGGGACATTGGAAACTTATTTTATAAAAGTCTCATAGTATTTATATTCAAATTAGTTAATTATTAATTTATGTATTAATGGGAGCTTATTAGAAAATTGAGATTCTTTTAAATTTTTAATTAATTAATTTATTAATTTATCAAGCCTAAAATCGAGAACAATAAAAATTTTTATTCAATCAAATTAACACCTTTATCGATTATAAATTTAATGAAATTCTACTTAACCAATTTTTTAATGCGTAGATTCTTCTCGTTCATGACGTCATCACGCCACCGACCGGGGACCACGGTGCCGAGGGCAACCACAGCACTGACTGAAAGCGATACTAAAATACCGACACGGGTACGTGTAACCAAGTGCGCAAGTTTAGCGTTTGAAAAAATGAAAAAGAAGTTGAAAAGCGAGGATAAGGTGGCCCGCATTCCAAGAATGTGGTGTCGCATTTTCGTTGTTTTTTGGGTTAATTTTATCCTGCCGCCCCCAAATGTTTCAATATTTTTCACCACACATCTATATATTTCGACAATACTTACTCCACACCTAATTCTATTAATTTGATCGTTATGTTTAACGGAGCTATTTGAAATTTAAGTAAATATCCGAAATACCTTTTATCTTGAATTAGAAAAAAATAAAATGAGATAAAATATTAATTTAATAATTAATGTTTACATTAAAAAATTTTATTTCAAGGTAATTAATAATAATTCCATCAATTAAATTATTAAATAAATTTAATTTAACATCATCAAATAATATTTAGGATATAAATTTTCAAATTTACCCTTTGACCGTTAGAATAAATGGTCAAAATAACGGATTTAGGTGTGGAGTGAGTATTGTTGAAATATTTGGGGACACGGTAAAAAATGTTGAAACATTTGGAGACAGGACAAAATTAACCCTTGTTTTTTTTTATTTTTACTGTTTTACTTTAAGTAAATTCAAAGGATGTGGTGTCGTGACTCCAGCAACTCCTGTTTAGTTGAGCTTGAGCATAGATAATAACGTCTGTATCCCTTGTTCTCTATTTATTTTCTAAAACAACGGCCACATTTTATCATTTTATATCAAACAAGTCCTGAATCCCAATTAAAATAGCCAAGATATGAGCAGCCACACCTTAGTCCAGTCATCTTTCTTGTATTCATGAATATGTTCTTCAAATAAATCATATCATTAGACATGTCTATTAATGGAGCAACTAGTGCAAGGGGCTTAATTCGTGATTCCAACAGAAAATGGGTTACAGGTTTTGGGATGAACATTGGATTTTGTTCCATTTGTATGGCGGAATTTTGGGGGCTTTACCAAGGACTCCAACTCGTATGGATCCGCGGCATTCGATTTTTAGAGGCCGAAGTAGACAACCTTTGCATCCTTCAAATGATTGATTCTGAGATCATAGCCCCAATGTGCACACGCCTCTAATAAAATCGATTAAGAATCTTCTAAGAAGGAACTGATTTGTGTCCATTAGACATATTTATCATGAAACCAACTTTGCAGCTGATTGTTTGGTCAAGAATGCCGGTTTTTTACCCTTTGACCTTCATGTTTTCTAAGAACCTCCTACTAAATTAGGTCACTGGATATGTCATGATATGAACGGGACGATAATTCTCCCATTTTATTTTGTCTTAACTTGACTATGCCTTACCCAAAAAAAAAAAATCATATTATGATCCTCCTTTCTCTGAAGATTTCCCTTTAATTTATTAATTTTTTATACTCTTTCTTCTCCATATATATTTAGTAATCTAGACTCCCCTTTTGTTGATATTTACTTGGGATCTTTATAATATGAAATACAATAATAGTTTGTACTATTAAAATTTTAGAGACTATTTTTATATTGAGGTTAAATTTTTTTTATACAATCTTAGGCTAATAATTTTTATACAAAAAGATGAGAGAGCTGCAAAACTTCACACCATAAGATAAGCGAGGGTTGTATTATGCTTTAGGTTTAGACTGTTTAGTGAGGACATGACTCTATTACTAATGTACTGCTCAAATTCGGCCCTAAATGAGAGTAACCATCATTTCCGAAGGTGTCGGGAACCTGTTTTACGCAAATAGACCAAGTATAGTTTGAATAAAATAATATACAAATAGAGGGATCTGTGTGTTATTCCGCCATTCTCTAGTCATTCCACTTCTTTATTTACATATTTATCTTTTTAATTTCCCACTTCTTTCTTTTGACTAGGCGTAACTTCCAACATCCCATAAAGTGGAAGTCACATCGGACGATTAAAGAATTCAAAACAATATCCCAATTCATTAACTAATCACAGATTATTGGCTATTCCTTTGATAAACAGTTGTTTTTAAAATATTTTTCCCCCATACGCAGCATCTTAATTATTTAATTAAATTAGTACCTCTCAAAAGAAAGAAAAAGAAAACAAATTATTTAGTTAATTGGTTGCATCGTTGATGTTCTTCCACTTTCTATCGTATCAGTGCTTTCCACATGCATGTTAGCATTTCTCACTTTCGGTGAGTGCCAATACACTCTCTTATCTACTACGTGTAAAATCTCCTTACATAGATTAGTCTCCATAAACACAAAGAAACAGGAGACTAAGCAAGCAAACAGCAACAAAGAATCAAAATGGAAACATGTTCAGAAGAAAAGAAAATGATCACAGAGCCACTCTTGATCAACAAAAACCCAAAGGGTGGCATCAGAACCTTGCCTTTCATCATAGGTAAGTTATTCATTTTACCCCCCAAAAAAATAAAAATCTTGTGCTTTTTCTTTTAATATGTAATACTACATGCATGCATGTTGATGTTGTTACCCTTTTGATCAATTGTGTGTATTCTATTTTATTTGCTTTATTTTTGGTGGACAGCAAATGAAGCATTTGAAAGTATGGCGAGTACTGGGTTTATGCCAAACATGATACTGTATCTGTGCAGAGAATATAACATGAAAATAACAGAAGGTACGAACGTACTCTTCTTTTGGTCAGCTGCTTCGAGTTTTCTGCCGATTCTTGGGGCCTTTCTCGCCGATTCCTACGTGGGCCGGTATTTGATGATCGGTTTCGGTTGCATCACTTGCCTTTTGGTAATCTTTCACTTCCACGTTCACATCTACGGTTTTCATTTTGGTGGCGCTTCTTGTGAATTTAATCAGCCCTTAGGTACTTTTTCGAATTGCGTGGACTAGACCTTTTGCCTTTTTTGTTGCTTCGACCACCTCAAGGCCCTTTTCCTCAATAGGTGATAAAATTTATGTTTATTGTAATTTATATTTTGCATCAAGTAGCTATCAAGTTTAAATTATACTTATTTGTTAATCTTAATTAACATTTCGCAATAGTTCTTTTTTATGGAAGCTGTAAAATATAAAAGGACTGAATGATTGACTAACAGGGGATGGTTCTGTTATGGCTGACGACAATCTTCCCCCATGCAAGGCCTCTAGCTTGTGACCATCCACTAAGAGATGGTTGTGAATCCGCTACAGGGTCTCAATTGATGCTATTGTATTTGGCTTTTGGTCTTATGTCGCTTGGAGGTGGTGGCATACGGTCATCCTCTTTGGCATTTGGTGCTGAGCAGTTGGAAAAGGGAGATGGCATCAAAAGTAAAAGTGAAAGTGCCTTAAAGAGTTACTTCAGCTGGTATTATGTTTCTGTCTCGGCGTCATCTATGGTTGCCGTAACTTTAATTGTTTATATTCAAGATAACTTGGGCTGGAAGGTGGGGTTTGGAATTCCTGCCGCAATAATGTTGTTATCGGCTCTTTGTTTTTTCCTGGCTTCCCCCTTTTATGTCAAGTCAAAAGCTAACACAAGCTTGCTTTCTGGATTAATTCAAGTCCTTGTTGCCTCGTATAAGAATCGACATATAAAGTTATCATCACCTCAGGCTGCGGAAGAAAGGTACCATCACAGAGAAGGATCCGTGCGTCTCGTGCCAAGTGAAAATTTAAGGTAGCAGTTGCTTTCAGGTGCTACCGAAAATTAGAATTCTTTCTTGCATCTTCTTAAATTTTATTTTTATGTCCAGGTGTTTGAACAAAGCTTGCATAATCAAATATCCGGAACAAGACTTGACTCCAGATGGAAGAGCCTCAGATCCATGGAGTCTTTGTACAGTCGATCAAGTAGAGGAGTTAAAAGCATTGATCAAGGTAATTCCTTTATGGTCTACTGGAATAATGATTGGTGTGACCCTCAGCCAAAGTTCATTTCCAGTACTCCAGGCAAGCTCCATGGACCGACACGTCAGTCGCAACTTTGAAATCCCAGCTGCTTCCTTCTGCATATTTACGATTATCACTCTGACATTATGGGTCGGTTTCTATGATCGTATCCTTCTCCCTCTAGCATCAAAAATCAAAGGGAAGCCGTGTCAACTAAGCTTGAAGCAGAGGATGGGGATAGGACTGCTTTTCTCTACTGCATCAATGGCGGCATGGGCAATCACAGAGACGGTTCGCCGCCGTATTGCAATTGATGAAGGACTTTCAGATGACCCGCGAGCCGTGGTGCAAATGTCGGCCATGTGGCTACTACCTTACCTCGTGCTCAGCGGCTTGGCCATGGCGTTCAACATGATTGGGCAGACGGAATTCTACTACTCCGAGCTGCCTAAAAGCATGTCCAGCATAGCCTCCGCCTATCTCGGAGTGGGGTTGTCAGCGGCAAGCTTGGTAGCGAGCTTGATAATGAATTCAGTCGATGGTATTACAAGAAGTAGAGGAAAGCAGGGGTGGATTCCAAGCAATATCAACAAGGGTCATTATGATCACTACTTCTGGCTTCTCTCTGCTTTAAACATGGCTAATTTTGTATATTTTCTTGCTTGCTGCAAGGCTTATGGTCCATGCAGAGTGGAAGTCCATAAGGCGTTAGACAACGCGGATGGCGTGCAGGAGGAATGTTAGTTCACAATTTCTCTGCAAGTGTCTAAAATTATAGTAGTAAGTTTCGTACAGAGTTAGTAATAGGAGCAGTGTCCAGTGTCAAAACTCCAAAGTCGGTAACTCACATTAATAGGACCAGCACTTTGATGTAATGGGGGGGTTCCGTGGCCCCCCAAAAAAATATAAGATGCGAGAAAGCAATAGTTAGTGATTCCGCACCCACCTTTTATCTCATGAGATTCCCTTGTAACCTTTATTAGTTTTAAGTTTGAAAATTACAGTAAAGGAGTATTGAGGAATATGTTTCATAAGTATATTTGCGTTCCAGCTCCCCCTCCCCATTTTCTTTTCTTCATAAACATCAAATTAACTTGATTTTTAATCTTGATTGCTATTAATTAAATAATAATAATAATAATAAACACGAGATTGCTACTGAAAAGAGAAAAAAAAATCTCCTATCTTTTTTCAGCCTTCAAATAAATCTACCACGCGTCCGATGGAGGCTGTTACAGATGTCGTCGTCTTCGTCTCTGTCTTCTTCCCCATTTAACAATCCAGAAGCCAGGGAGGCTCTGTTTTCCAAGTTGGCAGACACGGAAGAGGAAGCCAGCAAACACATGGCAAAAGAATTATTCAAAGAAGAAAAAATCGATTCCGCCCTCTGCGTCGTGGACAGACTGCGGATGAAGAACCCAAACCATCATGGGCTGAACAGCCACTTCGCTTGTTACGTGGTGCACAAGCTAGCGGCGAAGAAGAGTTGGTACGCGGTGCTCCGGATCAGAGCCCTGTTGGGGTAAAATCAGTTTTTTTAATTAAATTTTTTTTTAGAATCGATTTCATTCCATATATAAGAATTCATAATTTAGAAATTATATCTTGAAAATCTGAGACGATAAACAATCTTTGTTTTTTCTATTGAAGTGATTTAAACTCTCAGATCACGATTCGTCACCACAACTCTTGTTAAATCACGATCTACCACTAAATAATCTTATAGGTTATGACTAAATAATCTTCTAAGTTATGACTCAGGTTTGATATGTACTTGACGTGTGACCGCTTTTATCACCATTAAAAGCAACTAGCAAGAGAAAATTTTTCTCTCGAAATTAGAGAGAGAGAATCTTTTTCTCTGATATCTATAATGTGACCTCTTTCTTTTTTATTTAGAGAAAATAAGTTTTTTTATATCTCCCTTTAGTGAAAACCTTAGACTCCAAATAATAAAAATCAAAAGTCAGGTTACTTGCTTTTTCTATAGGAGGCCCACCTTATAAATAACATAAGACCCCTTACACACAAGCATATTAAATGTAACCTCTCACTAAATAATATATTTAGGCTTTTGACCTAAATAACTAGTTATCTCGCTTATTAGTCATGTAGTGGTGCAGCCAATTAAATGAGCTAACCTAGGGATCATTTTGGAACATACAATAATGGCTACAACAATTAAGCCTGTAATTAAATAAGCCTAATTATTTAATTCCAACTCTACTCTACTATAAGATTGGAACTGACCTTCACAACTGTATGTTCGAACAATAATTCGTCTTAAGTCACATTGATTTCTTTATTGCACAATCATTAGTACCACATCATTAATTAAATCGATATCTCAATTACATCTTGTTCCTTAATACTTACTGGTTTTCTCTAATGATTATTTTCAACATACTAAATATGTTGACACACTCTGGTCAGATAATTCTATGATCAAGTGCCGGAAACCCATCAAGAGATGTGTTGTACAAATTCTATATTGTTAATCTATAACTCCAATACTCATAATTGTTTCCACCAAGATATCGAGTAATCTTGACTACAAGTATGTGTCGTGCCAATTGGTAACTCAAATGGAATAATAATTACAATCATGTAATCATAATTAACTCAAGATTAAGATTACAGTAAAATCAATACATATGAGATTTAATAAGTCTGACAGTTATTACAAAATTAATTAAATCTCATATGTGATATTGTTCAATGTAGTCGTACTACATCAATAAATTCATACATGATCAAGACAAATCATTCAATAAATTCATTACAGTCTATACCTAAATAAAGTGTCCAACTTTATTTATCAACTACGAACTAATTTATTTAATAATAAGATAACTTGTATTTATGTCTTCTGTGAATCCACATGGTGATCACATAAATGCATATAATATGATCAAATGGACTTTACTCAAAATATTAATGCAATTAACATACTTAAATAAAATACCTAATTTATTTTATTAATAAGAAAAATTGTTTATTACAATTAAATAAACAAATATGCTTTTAAAGTGCATATTTTCCCAACAAAACCACTGCGCCGGAGTCGACATGATCAAGAAACGTTACGAGGCTCTAGTTTAGTTGTTTAAACTAGATTGGTGTTCGTCCGTCAGGGCAGATACTGCTAATAAGTTAATTAACGAAGCGTGGGAAGTGTTGTCAGATCCGAAAAGAAGGGAGGCTTATGATTTGTTGATGGGTTTTGATAAAACTGTTCATATTCATGCCGAGAATCAAGATCCTGAAATGAACGTTGTTGTCAAATTGGAGAATCAAGATCCCGAAGATAATAATGATGATAAGCCTAAGCCTAAGCCTACATTAGTAGGAAGGTTTAGGGGAAACACATCGAGCCCTGCTGCGTCGTCGGCGTCGTCGTCATTGCCGTCGAGTTTCCCTCATAAGACGAAGAAGGTTTTGGTTATGAGAAGGAATTCCGGTCAAGATGCGGGGAATTCCGGTGACAAACTGTTGTATAAACGTAAATGATTGAGTTGAACATAAATTTTATTTAACATATATAAACATACAAATATGTATATAAAATATTTTTTATTATGTGTATATAATAATTGATAACTAAGATAAATATTTTATATTATTAATTTTATTTTTTATTTGTTATTTTGCCATCTCAATATAATTGGTAATTATAATAATAATTCCTTTAAATTTAACAATTTTATTTTTTAATTAATAAAGATAATTTTGAATTTGTATAATTTATATAAGGATATATATGAAATTGTATTAAGTATAAAATTGATTCTCAAAGTCGAATTTAAAAATTATTTTTTCCATGTTTTCGAAAATTCGTTGTAGAGAATGGGGTGATTTTACCAAGAGTAATTTTTTAAAAAAATTATCGAATACTAAAATTAACTTTTATCTTTTAAAATTACTTTTAAATCTCCTTAAAACTCTCCCAAACGGTCCTTAATCTACAATCTTATTTTTAGGCAAACATGACATTGAGAATTCAACAAAAGGCATATGTTTTATCTTAAATGATTATATGTGTATGACGCAAGCATAAATAAAAACTCACCCAAGTGATACATGAAGTTATCTGACCATATTTCGATTGTGGGCAACAAATATTCCTGAGGTTTTCAAATGGTTTGAACCTTCAGGAACAATTTAATTAATGATTACCCTTACCTTTTACTAATCTTCGTTTTTCTATTGTTTGATAATAGTATTTTATTTTACTATTGTTGAATGGTGGAGTCAACAATTTTAGTCAATTGTGAATATATCTCTTTGAGCACAAAGCAAGGGAAAAAATAATAAATAAATATAATGGGTTTAATTCAAATTCTTTGTTCTCATAAGCAGAAGAACTCAGATTCTAAATGAACGAAAATGTCATTTGAATTGGAATTCAAACATGAAAATTCGAAGTATTTTTTTCCTTCTACTATTATTTTATTGGAACTTCTCTCGCTGCTTTTATCGAGCATAATGTACACAAACTTCAACCCATATACATTGTCGAGCTTGAAAGTTGCATCCAGTGAAAATGCTAATGTGGGGCGTGAACATGACTCTAAATTTGTATTTAAGTAAAGGATCCGAAAAAAGTTTATAGTTTACAATCTTTACACTAATTTGCCGTAAATTGAGAAAATTGTTGAAGGTCAAATAATCAACTATCCTTTAACCTCGAATCTTTATATATATTGCCATCCCTTCGGCGAATCCGATTCTGAGAATCTTATTAGTGGATCGTTTCTTAATTTCTACGCACTCTTTCTTATTTAATTCGGTAAAAGAATCCAAGAATTTTACCCGCCCCTAGGCAATTAAGGAGTAACACAAAACCTTGCAAACCCACCAACCAAAAACGTTGTCGGATTAAGCCTCTACATTTGTAATAGGATTAAAATTTTCTCATAGTGCCTATCAAAAAAAAAAAAAAATTCTCTCATAGTGTTTTCTTTTCTAATCTTTTTAAATTTAATAACAAAAAATAGTTTAATTGTAAATAAAGTGAAAAAAAAGTTAGTTGATTGTCAATATCAACATTTAAAATTAAATCTTGATTACTGATTTTACTAGGAAAGAGAAAAAAAGGCCAAAAAAGAATCCTTATTCTACATGATAAAACTAGCCTATTTTATCACTTACCCAACGAAGTAACATTACATTCTCTGTTTCTGGCCCTGTTTTTCAATTCAACAATGCCTCCTCCGTTGTGCAATCCAGTAGCCGCAGAGGCTCTATTCCCGAAGCTCATAAATATGGAAGCTGAAGCCTGCAGAGACATGGCAGAGGAGTTATTCATAAACAAAAACATTGATGCCGCACTCTACGCCATTAAAACAGCACGGCTTAAGAACCCTAATCTTCAGGGCCTCGATAACTACTTAAGCTCTTACATGGTGCACAAAGTCGCAGTGCAAACCAAAAGCTGGTATTTGGTTCTGGGTATCAAAGATCATAAAGCCGGAGAGGACGAAATCAGGCAGAGTTATGAGGGCTTGGCACAGTTGTTTCGTCCTGATGAATGTTCTTCTGTCGCTGCTGAGACTGCAAATTTGCTTATTAATGAAGCTTGGGAGGTTCTTTCCAATACAAAAAGACGGCAAGCCTATCACATTCTTATGGGTTATGATGATTATAATTATAACAACAGTAATAACAGATCGTTGTATAAGGAGCTTGCTCTCATCGGAAGGAACCTTTGCTGAATTTCTTAAGTTAAGAGAAATTGTCATCGTTGATTTTCAACGTAATTCAAAAGAAAATTCGATGATTATATGAATAAAAGATTATGTTATGTTATATGTTAAGTTAAACTTGCATATTGATCAACAAGCGCCAATGATGAATCAATCTTGATTGTCTTTATGCCTGATTCTCTTCTTAAGTCTTAGGCTAGTTGGTAATGCATTGTGCAGATTATTAATTAAATATTTAGTAAATTTATTTTTAAAAGTATTATGAAAGTCATATATATTTCATAAATTTTATTATTAAACTATTATAAAAATATAAAAAAATGAATTGAACGTAACATTGAATAAAATTTATGTATATAAAAGAATATAATTTTTTTTACACATTTATGATTAAGAATATATTGAGATTATCTTCTAAATTAATTCTATTATGACATAGTTTAAATTTTCATTCATATATAAAAGAATATATATCTGCTCTACTTTTATGTATAAGAGAGATTCTAAAGACTGCAGTTGCCAAGTGTCATTATCGAAATAGACAACCTTCAAGTTTTTCAAGCTCTAACTGAGAATTTTTCCAACCCTAATAGTTTTGGACTTATCATTGAGGAGTGTTGATCCCTAGCCATGTCTTTAGGAGAAGTTCATTTCTCGTTTGTGCACCGATCTGTGAACTCTGTTGCCCATTTTGTTGCTAGAGCATAAGATTTTATGTCAGGTCCTGCAGAGTTGAGTCGTGTTCCACCTCTGTGCTTATTAAACTATTTGTAATGCTTTTATGTTTTTAATGAAATTCCATTTCAAAAAAAAAGAAAAAGGAGAGATTCTAATGCCAAACAATTGTATAGCATGAAAATAGTGTCGTTGCAATGTGTTGGAAGTTTGAACTCAAATTTGCCCATCAAAATGGCACTGGCCACTGCGACTGAAAAGGAAAAGTCAAACAAAAAAAAAGAAAGATAAAGATTAGGAAATAAAAGGTGGTGTAATCCAAAAATGTTTTACAAGGAGATGAGATATGGTGCTACATTCATGCATGTGCTGTGCATATATATATGTGTGTGTGAGTGTGATAAAAGGCAAAAGAAATTATGCGCACTTCAATTCAGAAAGTTCTTTCACCTTTAATTAAGAACATGCAGTAATGGAATATATGAATGTATACACTAATGTCGTGGTATTATAATTTAATATAGTACCATCCAGATAAATTAAAAAATCTATTGATTTAACGAATATTAATATATTGATAGATAATAATTAATTAATTAATTAATAATATTAATCTATGAAGATAATATTATGTTTAGAACATAAATTTTTAGAGTGATGATACAGCCACAAATTTTTATACAAACTTATCTTGTACAAACTGATATAGCATTAATTCATTTATTGAATGAAAATATAAAATAATATAAATAAATCATGTGGCCAAGAGATATTTAATTTAACCAATGATTTAATGCCACATCAGTTTGTACAAAATAAATTTGTACAAAAATTTGTGGTTATAATTTTCATGATGTATAAATGTAATATAATTAGTGTAATGATTCTTTCAAACTTAGTGATATGATTTTCACTTGAGTGACGATCAAATGATTGAAAGTATAATGAAAAACAATAAAGATTAAAGAGGAAGAAGTTTAAGGTAATAGTTTCACCATCAAGACCATCTCACCCAAAGAAACACTTTAATTAATAGTGACATTAAATACTTTCTTGTTGCAAGGCACAAGGCAGATTCAAGATTTTAAAGTACCCTAGGATATATTTAAAAAAAAGTTATATTGTAAAGTGATCATAAAATTTTATAAAAAAAATAAAATACACATAATAAGATGAGGACATCAGAAATATTACACCAAATAATAATTAATTTAAACAAAATAATTATATAAAAATAGAAAATAAAAATGTAATTGAAAACAAAAATATAACTAAAATTGTACTTTTCGCGACTTCAAACAATAGAATTCATCAATTATGGATTTTGAATCAATAGTATCTGCAATTTCCTTCCGAATCTTGTATCACACTTTATTAGCAAGATTTTCAATAACTCTTTTTGAACATTAAGTGATATGTATTGGGCATTTTCAGGAGCATTTTCTAACACAACTTTATTAATTTTCTCATTCATTGTTGCTAATAACTTGATTAATTCAATAAGATTTCCACGATTAAGATAATAAATTGACTCATCATGACCTCTAAAAGCCTCTAAAAGTACAAGCTTGTTTTGCTAACCACTTGGTAGCTACTATTGAGGGTTTTAGCTGCAACCTATTCTCTAAAACTTGTTGTGAAGATTGTGCATTTATTCTTTTATCAATATGTTTAAATGGATCCTTACTCCTTTTTTCCATGGCAACATTGTGAAAAGAACCATGACTCCCTTCATGCAGTGCAAAAAAACATTTTTTTGTCACAAGAAAAATATTTCCAATTTTGACAACCATCAACAATGAATGCATCATACTTAGTTGATGTATCATAAAAAAGAAAGTATGGAAAACAAAATGTTTTATCTTTTGATAAGGAATACTCAAGATAAGGAAATTTTGAGAACCAAGAAAATTAAAATCAACGATTTTGTATACCATGTTTAGTTGATGGGTACTTTTGTAGTTCGAGTTGGAATGATCCAATATTTATATATGCCATCCACACATTTTAACGTTTATCAATAGGATAAGTTTTAATTGAGATGCGTAATCTGGGATCACGTTCTAAATATGGGGTGTCAATAGTAGATGGAATGTCAACTTTCTCAAATTCAGCTCTTTGAGATTTAAGAGAACTTGAGGCATCAATATTGCACGGAGAACTTGTTTCATTTGATGATTGACCACCATCTATTTTGGCAAAGAATGAAAGAAGAGTTTTTCTTAACTTGAATTTAACGGACATTATAACATATGAATTACTATAACATGAAACTACATAAGAATTAATAAATTAATTAATAATTACAAGTTTAATTAGCATGCTTAAAATAAATTAAACAATTAATTTTGTTCATCTTTTCCATTTTAAAAAAAATATTATTAGTGAAAAAATAACAATAATAAATCAACTCAAACTAATAAATCACAAAACTAATTACCAAAAAAAAAGCCAATTAAACATTCAAAATAATAAATTAAAATAATATGTAAAATAATAAATTGAATAATTTATGCAAGTTCTAAAAGTATAGTAACATACCAATAGAAAAATGTATAGATTGTAAAGAAATTGGAAGATATGAACGGATGATGAATTGTGGCTTTTGAAGCAATGACGGTGAATTGATGAAGAATGAAGAATCTAGAAGGGTTTGAAATTTTTTTGTTTTTTTCTAATGGTGTCCGTGGAAGTAAAGGAAAAGTAATAATGATGGATGATATTTTGTAATTAACAATTGATGGTATTTTCGTAATTAACAATTAATGACATTTTCGTAATTTTAATCAAACTAATTGATATTTTTTTCTTTTTTTTTTTCTATATTGGGATGCCAGCAGTAGGGGTAGGCAAAATATCCAACCTGATTTAAAAAATTTTTGGTTTGGATCGGATTGAGTGGTGAAGAAAATCCGATCGGGTGAATTTGTCTCAACCTGATCGGATCACGATCGGATCGGATGAAACCCGATACGATCTGAAAATCCGATCGAGTTGAGACAGAAATAAAAAAAAAAAATTAAACCCAAACCCGAACTACACACAGACGGAGTCATGAACTAAATAAAAAGGGACAAAAATTACAGTCACACACCAGTGCACACGGCTTCACAAACACCACACACACAAAGTCACAATTCACAAACCCTCAGGTCCCTCACAAAAAACAAAGCCAAGTCTGCCGCCATTAACACTTAGCACACACACAAACCAGCACTCAAGCACAAGCAGCTAGCCCACTGCCGACCAGCAGTGTACACGACCACACCCATTCACGGCCTCCGTCGCTCGCATCCCACTGCCGACAGGCAACAGCCACACGGCCCACACCCACACCCAAATCCAAACAAATGAAACACAAACAGTCAAACAGTCAAACACACACACAAAGTTCATGGAGCTAGCTTAATCCAACCACCACACGCAGCAACTGCCACCGAGAACGACGCCAACTGAAATCGAAGCTGATTCACGAAGATCGTGACCCGATCTACCGATCTGCTGCAACCAAGCACCGGATCCACGCCTTCAATCCTCCACTCCATCATCACCCGGTCCGATTGAAGATCCACTCGGCAAGCTGCACCCGATTCAAGCTCTATTTGGATTTTGGTTGTTGACTTAAGTCTCAAAGTCTTTTGAGTTTTGGAAATTGGGAGCCGACCTTTTGTACTTATTAAGTGATGGTATATAATATATATGCATTAGAAATTGGAAGCTGGATTTTGTAACCCGATCCGAACATAATTCGGATCGGATCGAGTCGGGTTACAAGTTCGGGTGGAGTTCGGATGGATTTTTATTTAACCCGACTAATCCGAAATCCGATCGGGTTGATCCGAACCCAACCCGAACTCGATTTTGCCCACCACTAGCCAGCACTTAACACTTCCGCCCCTGACAAGGCGGCAACAGCATACCGAAATTTCTTTTAGCATTATAAAAAATTAGAGATGAAGTTCAAGTAAAACCAATGTCAAGAAGAAGAAAGCAACATTGAAAATTTATTTTATAAAAAATTTATAAACAAATCATATGTATTTAGATTTAAGTTAATTAATTATTAATTTATGTATTAATTGGAGCTTATTAAAAAATTGAGATTCTTTTAAAATTTTAATTAATTAATTAATTTATTTATTAACTTATCAAGCCTAAAATCGAGAACAATAAAAATTATTATTCAATCAAATTAACACCTTTATCGATTACAAATTTAATGAAATTCTACTTTACCAATTTTTTAATGCGTAGATTCTTCTCGTTCACGTCGTCATCACGCCACCGACCGGGACCCACGGTGCCAAGGGCAACCACAGCACTAACTGGAAAGGGAGCTAAACTACCGACACGGGTACGTGTAACCAAGTGCGCGAGTTCAGCGTGTGGTGTCTCCCTCTCTGCACCTCGAAAGTTTGAAACAATGAAAAAGAACTTGAAAAGCGAGGTAAAGGTGGCCCGCATTTCCGAGAATGACCCTCCGTGCCGTGTTGCATTTTGGGTTGTTTTTAATTTTTACTGTTTTACTTTTAGTAAATTCAAAGGATGTGGTGTCGCGACTCCAGCAACTCCTGTTTAGTTGAGCATAGATAAAACGTCTGTATCCCTTGTTCTCTTTTCATTTTCTAAAACAACGACCATATTTTATCATTTTATATCAAACAAGTCCTAAATCCCAATTAAAATTGCCAAGATATGAGCAGCCACACCTTAGTCCGCTCATCTTCCGGTATTCATGAACATGTTCTTCAAATAAATCATATCATACTCCTCCTTTCTCCGAAGATTTTCCTTTAATTTATTAATTTTTTATACTCATTCTTCCCCATATATATATAGTAATTTAGGCTTATCTTATGTAGATATTTACTTGGCATCTTTATAATATTAAATAGAATAATAGTTTGTAATATTAAAATTTTAGAGACTATTTTTATGTTGAGGTTAAAAATTTTTTATACAATTTTATGCGAATAATTTTTATACAAAAAGATGAGAGAGCTGCAAAATTTTACACCATAAAATAACTGAGGGCTATATTATGCTTTAGGTTAAGTGATGACATGACTTCATTACTAATGTACTGCTCAAATTCGGCCCTAAATAAGGGTAATTATCATTTCTGAAGGTGTCGCAAACCTGTTTTACTCAAATAAACCAAGTATATTTTGAATGAAACAATATACAAATAGAGGGATCTATGTGTTATTCCGCCATTTTCTAAGTTATTCCACTTGTTTATTTATTTATTTAATTTCCCACTTCTTTCTTTTGACTAGCTGTAACTTCCAACTTCCCATAAAGTGGAAGTCACATCGGACGGTTAAAGAATTCAACACAATATCCCACTTTCATTAACTAATCACAGATTATTGGCTATTCCTTTCATAAACAGTTGTTATTATGAGATTTTTTCCCCCATACGCAGCATCTTAATTATTTAATTAAATTAGTACCTCTCAAAAGAAAGAAAAAGAAAACAAATTATCTAGTTAATTGGTAGCGTCGTTGATGTTCTTCCACTTTCTATCGTATCAGTGCTCTGCAGATGCATGTTAGCATTTCTCACTTTCGGTGGGTGCCACTACACTATATCTACTACGTGTAAAATCTCCTTACATAGATAATAGATTAGTCTCCGTAAGCACAAAGAAACAGAAGACTAAGCAAGCAAACAGCAACAAAGAATCAAAATGGAAACATGTTCAGAAGAAAAGAAAATGATCACAGAGCCACTCTTGATCAACAAAAACCCAAAGGGTGGCATCAGAACCTTGCCTTTCATCATAGGTAAGTTATTCATTCTCCCCCCCCCCCCCCAAAAAAAAAAAAAATTCTTGTGCTTTTTCTTTTAATATGTATACTACATGCATGCATGTTGATGTTGTTACCCTTTTGATAAACTGTGTGTATTATATTTTATTTGCTTTATTTTTGGTGGACAGCAAATGAAGCATTTGAGAGGATGGCGAGTACTGGGTTTATGCCAAACATGATACTGTATCTGTGCAGAGAATATAACATGAAAATAACAGAAGGTACGAACGTACTCTTCTTTTGGTCAGCTGCTTCGAATTTTCTGCCGATTCTTGGGGCCTTTCTCGCCGATTCGTATGTGGGCCGGTATGCGATGATCGGTTTCGGTTGCATCACTTGCCTTTTGGTAATCTTTCACTTCCACGTTCACATCTACGATTTTCATTTTGGTGGCGCTTCTTGTGAATTTAATCAGGCTTTAGGTACTTTTTCAAATTGCGTGGACTAGACCTTTTGCCTTTTTTGTTGCTTCGACCACCTAAATGTCCTTTTCCTCAATAGGTGATAAAATTTATGTTTATTGTAATTTATATTTTGCATCAAGTAGCTATCAAGTTTAAATTATATTTAGTTGCTAATCTTAATTAACATTTCGCAATAGTTCTTTTTTATGGAAGCTGTAAAATATAAATTACTCTGCCGCTGGTAACCACTAGACTCCTAAAGGCCCTGCAGTATCAAGGATTTGGTATTATTTTTAAAATATTTGACCTGATTAATCATAGTGCATGTTAAGAAATTTAACCTTCTATTTAAATAGAGATGAAAGGACTAAATGATTGATTAACAGGGGATGGTTCTGTTGTGGCTGACGACAATCTTTCCCCACGCAAGGCCTCTAGCTTGTGACTACCCACTAAGAGATAGTTGTGAATCCGCTACAGGGTCTCAATTGATGCTGTTGTATTTGGCTTTTGGTCTCATGTCGCTTGGAGGTGGTGGCATACGGTCATCCTCTTTAGCCTTTGGTGCTGATCAGTTGGAAAAGGGAGATGGCATCAAAAGTAAAAGTGAAGGTGCCTTAAAGAGTTACTTCAGTTGGTATTATGTTTCTGTCTCGGCGTCATCTATGGTTGCCGTGACTTTTATTGTTTATATTCAAGATAACTTGGGCTGGAAGGTGGGGTTTGGAATTCCTGCCGCAATAATGTTGTTATCAGCTCTTTGTTTTTTTCTGGCTTCTCCCTTTTATGTCAAGTCAAAAGCTAACACAAGCTTGCTTTCTGGATTAATTCAAGTCCTTGTTGCCTCGTATAAGAATCGACATATAAAGTTACCATCACCTCAGGCTGCAGAAGAAAGGTACCATCACAGAGAAGGATCCGTGCGTCTCGTGCCAAGTGAAAATTTAAGGTATCAATTGCTTTCAGGTGCTACTGAAAATTAGAATTCTTACTTGCATTTTCTTAAATTTTATTTTCGGTCTAGGTGTTTGAACAAAGCTTGTATAATCAAACATCCTGAACAAGACTTGACTCCAGATGGAAGAGCCTCGGATCCATGGAGTCTTTGTACAGTCGATCAAGTAGAGGAGTTAAAAGCATTGATCAAGGTAATTCCTTTATGGTCTACTGGAATAATGATTGGTGTGACCCTCAGCCAAAGTTCATTTCCAGTACTCCAGGCAAGCTCCATGGACCGACACGTTAGTCGCAACTTTGAAATCCCAGCTGCTTCCTTCTGCATATTTACGATTATCACTCTGACATTATGGGTCGGTTTCTATGATCGTATCCTTCTCCCTCTAGCATCAAAAATCAAAGGGAAGCCGTGTCAACTAAGCTTGAAGCAGAGGATGGGGATAGGACTGCTTTTCTCTACTGCATCAATGGCGGCATGGGCAATCACAGAGACGGTTCGCCGCCGTATTGCAATTGATGAAGGACTTTCAGATGACCCGCGAGCCGTGGTGCAAATGTCGGCCATGTGGCTACTACCTTACCTTGTGCTCAGCGGCTTGGCCATGGCGTTCAACATGATTGGGCAGACGGAATTCTACTACTCCGAGCTGCCTAAAAGCATGTCCAGCATAGCCTCCGCCCTTCTCGGAGTGGGGTTGTCAGCGGCAAGCTTGGTAGCGAGCTTGATAATGAATTCAGTCGATGGTATTACAAGAAGTAGAGGAAAGCAGGGGTGGATTCCAAGCAATATCAACAAGGGTCATTATGATCACTACTTCTGGCTTCTCTCTGCTTTAAACATGGCTAATTTTGTATATTTTCTTGCTTGCTGCAAGGCTTATGGTCCATGCAGAGTGGAAGTCCATAAGGCGTTAGACGACGCGGATGACATGCGGGAGGAATGTTAGTTCACAATTTCTCTGCGAGTGTCTAAAATTATAGTAAGTTTCGTACAGAGTTAGTAATAGGAGCAGTGTCCAGTGTCAAAACTCCATAGTCGGTAAGTTACAGTAATAGGGCCAGCACTTTGATGTAATGGGGAAGGTTCCGTGGCCCCTTAAAAATACAAGATTCGAGAAAGCAATAGTTAGTGGGATTCAGCACCGACCTTTTATCTCATGAGATTCCCTTGTAACCTTTATTAGTTTTAAGTTTGAAAATTACAGTAAACGACTATTGAGGAATATGTTTCATAAGTAAATTTGCGTTCCAGCTCCCCCTCCCCATTTTCTTTTCTTTATAAACATCAAATTAACTTGATTTTTATTCTTGATTGCAATTAATTAAGAAAATAATAATAATAATAATAATAATAATAAACATGAGATTGCTACTGAAAAGAGAAAAAAAAAATCTCCTCTCTTTTTTCAGCCTTCAAATAAATCTACCACGCGTCCGATGGAGGCTGTTACAGATGTCGTCGTCTGCGTCTCTGTCTTCTTCCCCATTTAACAATCCAGAAGCCAGGGAGGCTCTGTTTTCCAAGTTGGCAGACAAGGAAGCGGAAGCCAGCAAACGCATGGCAAAAGAATTATTCAAAGAAGAAAAAATCGATTCCGCCCTCTGCGTCGTGGACAGACTGCGGATGAAGAACCCAAACCATCAGGGGCTGAACAGCCACTTCGCTTGTTACGTGGTGCACAAGCTAGCGGCGAAGAAGAGTTGGTACGCGGTGCTCCGGATCAGAGCCCTGTTGGGGTAAAATCAGTTTTTTTAATTAATTTTTTTTTAGAATCAATTTTATTCAATATATAAGAATTCGTAATTTAAAAATTATATCTTAAAAATCTGAAAAGATAAACAATCTTTGTTTTTTCTGCTGAAGTGATTTATATTCGCAGACCACGATTCGTTACCACAACTCTTGTTAAATCACGATCTGCCACTAAATAATCTTCTAGGTTATGACTAAATAATCTTCTAAGTAATGATTCAGGTTTGATATGCACTTGAAATGTGGCCGCTTTTATCATCATTAAAAGCAACTAGCAGGAGAAAATTTTTCTCTCAAAATTAGAGAGAAAAAATCTTTTTCTCTGATCTGTATAATGTGGCATCTTTCTTTCTTTTTTATTTAGAGAAAATAAGTTTTTTTATATCTTCCTTTAATGAGAACCTTAGATTCCAAATAATAAAAATCAAAAGTCACGTTACTTACTTTTTCTATCGGAGGCCCACCTTATAAATAACATAAGACCACTTACACACAAGCATATTAAATGTAACCTCCCACTAAATGATATGTTTAGGCTTTTGACCTAAATAGCTAGTTATCTTGCTTATTAATCATATAGTGGTGCAGCCAATTAAATGAGCTAACCTGGGGATCATTTGGGAACATACAATAATGGCTATAATAATTAAGCCTGTAATTAAATAAGTCTAATAATGTAATTCCAACTCTACTCTACTATAAAATTGGAACTGACCTTCACAATTGTATGTTCGAATAATAATTCATCTTAAGTCACATTGATTTCTTTATTGCACAATCATTAGTACCACATCATTAATTAAATCAATATCTCAATCACATCTGGTTTTCTCTAATGATCATTTTCAACATACTAAATGTGTTGACACACTCTGGTCAGAGAGTTCTATGATCAAGTGTCGGAAACCCATCAAGAGACGTGTTGTACAAATTCTATATTGTTAATCTATAACTCCAATACTCATAATTGTTTCCATCAAGATACTGGGTAATCTTGACTACAAGTATGTGTCGTACCAATTGGTAACTCAAATGGAATAATAATTACAACCATGTAATCATAATTAACTCAAGATTAAGATTACAGTAAAATCAATGCCTATGAGATTTAATAAGTATGACAGTTATTACAAAATTAATTAAATCTCATATGTGATCTTGTTCAATGTAGTCGTACTATATCAATAAATTCATACATAATTAAGACAAATCGTTCAATAAATTCATTAGAGTTTATATCTAAATAAAATGTCCAACTTTATTTATCAACTGCGAACTAATTTATTTAATCATAAGATAACTTGTATTTATGTCTTCTGTAAATCCACATGATGATCACATAAATACATATAATATGATCAAATGGACTTTACTCAAAATATTAATGCAATTAACATACTTGAATAAAATACCTAATTTATTTTATTAATCAGAAAAATTATTTATTACAATTAAATAAACACATATGCTTTTAAAGTGCATATTTTCCCAACAAAACCACTGCGTTGGAGTCGACATGATCAAGAAACGTTATGAGGCTCTGGTTTAGTTGTTTAAGCTGGATTGGTGTTCGTCCGTCGGGGCAGATACTGCTAATAAGTTAATTAACGAAGCGTGTCAAGTGTTGTCAAATCCGAAAAAAAGGGAGGCTTATGATTTGTTGATGGGTTTTGATAAAACTGTTCAGATTCATGCCGAGAATCAAGATCCTGAAATGAACGTTGTTGTCAAATTGGAAAATCAAGATCCTGAAGATAATAATGATGATAAGCCTAAGCCTAAGCCTACATTGGTAGAAAGGTTTAGGGGAAACACATCGAGCGTTGTTGCGTCGTCGGCGTCGTCCTCATTGCCATCGAGTGTCCCTCATAAGACGAAGAAGGTTTTGGTCGTGAGAAGGAATTCCAGTCAAGCTGCGGGGAATTCCGGTGACAAACTGTTGTATAAACGTAAATGATTGAGTTGAACATAAATTTTATTTAACATATATAAACATACAAATATGTATATATAATAATTGATAACTAAGATAAATATTTTATATTATTAATTTTATTTTTTATTTTGCCATCTCAATATAATTGGTAATTATAATAATAATTCCTTTAAATTTAACAATTTTATTTTTTAATTAATAAAGATAATTTTGAATTTGTATAATTTATATAAGGATATATATGAAATTGTATTAAGTATAAAATTGATTCTCAAAGTCGAATTTAAAAATTATTTTTTCCATGTTTTCCAAAATTCGTTGTAGAGAATGGGGTGATTTTACCAAAGTAATTTCTTAAAAAAATTATCGAATACTAAAATTAACTTTTATCTTTTAAAATTACTTTTAAATCTCCTTAAAACTCTCCCAAACGGTCCTTAATCTACAATCTTATTTTTAGGCAAACATGACATTGAGAATTCAACAAAAGGCATATGTTTTATCTTAAATGATTATATGTGTATGACGCAAGCATAAATAAAAACTCACCCAAGTGATACATGAAGTTATCTGACCATATTTCGATTGTGGGCAACAAATATTCCTGAGGTTTTCAAATGGTTTGAACCTTCAGGAACAATTTAATTAATGATTACCCTTACCTTTTACTAATCTTCGTTTTTCTATTGTTTGATAATAGTATTTTATTTTACTATTGTTGAATGGTGGAGTCAACAATTTTAGTCAATTGTGAATATATCTCTTTGAGCACAAAGCAAGGGAAAAAAAATAAATAAATATAATGGGTTTAATTCAAATTCTTTGTTCTCATAAGCAGAAGAACTCAGATTCTAAATGAACGAAAATGTCATTTGAATTGGAATTCAAACATGAAAATTCGAAGTATTTTTTTCCTTCTACTATTATTTTATTGGAACTTCTCTCGCTGCTTTTATCGAGCATAATGTACACAAACTTCAACCCATATACATTGTCGTTCTTGAAAGTTGCATCCAGTGAAAATGCTAAGATGGGGCCCTGAACATGACTCTAAATTTGTATTTTACTAAAGCATAGGGTCCGAAAAAAGTTTATAGTTTCTTTACACGAATTTGCCGTAAATTGAGAAAAGTGTTGAAGGTCAAATAATCAACTATCCTTTAACCGCGAATCTTTATATATATTGCCATCCCTTTGGCGAATCCGATTCTGAGAATCTTATTAGTGGTTCGTTTCTTAATTTCTACGCACTCTTTCTTATTTAATTCGGTAAAAGAATCCAAGAATTTTACCCGCCCCTAGGCAATTAAGGAGTAACACAAAACCTTGCAAACCCACCAACCAAAAACGTTGTCTTGTCGGATTAAGCCTCTACATTTGTAATAGGATTAAAATTCTTTCATATTGTTTTCTTCTTTTAATCTTTTTAAATCTAGTAACAAAAAATAGTTTAATTGTAAATAAAGTGAAAAACAAAGTTAGTTGATTGTCAATATCAACATTTAATTTTCAATCTTGATTACTTATTTTATTAGGAAAGACTAAAAAAAATGCCAAAAAGGAATCCTTGTTCTGCATGATAAAGCTATCCTATTTTAGCACTTACACAACAAAGTAACATTACATTCTCTGTTTCTGGCTCTGTTTTTCAATTCAACAATGCCTCCTCCGTTGTGCAATCCAGTAGCCGCAGAGGCTCTATTCCCGAAGCTCATAAATATGGAAGCTGAAGCCTGCAGAGACATGGCAGAGGAGTTATTCATAAACAAAAACATTGATGCCGCACTCTACGCCATTAAAACAGCACGGCTTAAGAACCCTAATCTTCCGGGCCTCGATAACTACTTAAGCTCGTACATGGTGCACAAAGTCGCAGTGCAAACCAAAAGCTGGTATTTGGTTCTGGGTATCAAAGATCATAAAGCCGGAGAGGACGAAATCAGGCAGAGTTATGAGGGCTTGGCACAGTTGTTTCATCCTGATGAATGTTCTTCTGTCGCTGCTGAGACTGCAAATTTGCTTATTAATGAAGCTTGGGAGGTTCTTTCCAATACAAAAAGACGGCAAGCCTATGACATTCTTATGGGTTATGATAATTATAACAACAGTAATAACAGATCGTTGTATAAGGAGCTTGCTCTCATCGGAAGGAACCTTTGCTGAATTTCTTAAGTTAAGAGAAATTGTCATCGTTGATTTTCAATGTAATTTAAAAGAATATTTGATGATTATATGAATAAAAGATTATATTATGTTATATGTTAATTTAAACTTACATATTTATCAACAAACGTCAACGACGAATCGATCTTGATTGTCTTTATGCCTGATTCTCTCCCTTAAGTCTTAGGGTAGTTGGTAATGCATTGTGAAGATTATTAATTAAATATTTAGTAAATTTATTTTAAAAAATATTATGAAAGTCATATATATTTTATAAATCTTATTATTTAACTATTATAAGAATATAAAAGAATGAATTGAACGTAACATTAAATAAAATTTATGTATATAAAAGAATATAATTTTTTATACACATTTATAATTAATAATATATTGAGATTATTTTCTAAATTAATTCTATTATGATATAGTTTAAATTTTCATTCATATATAAAAGAATATATATCTGCTCTACTTTTATGTATAAGAGAGATTCTAATGCCAAACAATTGTATAGCATGAAAATAGCGTCGTTGCAATATGTTGGAAGTTTGAACTCAAATTTTTGCCCATCAAAGAGGCACTGGCCAGTGGCCACTGAGACTGAAAAGGAAAAGTAAAAAAAGAAAAAGAAAAAGAAAAAGATTAGGAAATAAAAGGTGGTGTAATCCAAAAATGTTTTACAAGGAGATGAGATATGGTGCCACATTCATGCGCACTTCAATTCAGAAAGTTCTTTCACCTTTAATTAAGAAAATGCAGCTATGGAATACATGAGTTCATACACTAACGTTGTGATATTATAATTTAATGTAGTCCCATCTAGATAAATTAAAAATCTATTGATTTAATGAATATTAATAGGTGGGGGGTTCTATGTTAGGTTCGGGTGAGTGGAAACATGTTATACCTCTCTGGTTGTCTACTGCTTTGTCTATTTAATGAAATTCATATTTCCTTAAAAAAATGAATATTAATATATCAATAGATAGTAAATTATTAATTAATAAATCATATTAATTTTTAAAGATGATATCATGTTCAAAGTAGAAATTTTTATGAAGTATAGAGGTAATATAATTAGAGTAATGACTTTTTCAAGCTGTGTGATATGATTTTCATTTTGAGAAATGATCACATGATTGGAAGTGCAATGAAAAGTGATAAAGATTAAAGAGGAAGAAGTTGAAGATAACTGTTTTATTATAAAGACTATCTCATGCAGAGAAACAATTTAATCAATACTGACATTGAATAATTTATTGTCACAAAATGATTACACCATGCTGGAATTTCTTTTAGCATTACAAAAATTAAGGATGAAAATCAAGTCAAATCAATTTCTAGAAAAAGAAAGCAACATTGGAAACTTATTTTATAAAAGTTTCATAGTATTTATATTTAAATTAGTTAATTATTAATTTATGTATTAATTGGAGCTTATTAGAAAATTGAGATTCTTTTAATTTTTTATTCAATAAATTTATTAATTTATCAAGCCTAAAATCGAGAACAATAAAAATTAGGGTTATTTCCACCTAACCCCCAAACCTTTCAATATTTTTCACCGCGTACCCAAACTTTTCGACATTTTCCACTGCACACCCAATTCCGTTAATTTGACCGTTATTTTTAACGGAACTATTTGAACATTAATGAAATGTCTGAAATACCCCTTATCTTGAATTAGAAAAGAATTAAATGAGATAAAATGTTAATCCAATAATTAATATTTACATTAAAAATTCTCAATTAAAAATAATTAATAATAATTCCATCAATTAACTTACCAAATAAATTTAATTTATCATTATCAAATAATATTTAGGGCATGAACTTCCAAAATTACCCTTTGACCGTTAGAATAAACGGTCAAATTAACAGATTTGGGTGTGGATTGAACATTGTTGAAACATTTGGGTGCGCGGTGGAATATGTTAAAACATTTGGGGGCAGGACAGAATTAACCCTAAAAATTATTATTCAATCAAATTAACACCTTTATCGATTATAAATTTAATGAAATTCTACTTTACCAATTTTTTAATGCGTAGATTCTTCTCGTTCACGTCGTCATCACGCCACCGACCGGGACCCAAGGGCAACCACAGCACTAACTGAAAAGGGTACTAAAAGTACTAAACTACCGACAGTGGTACGTGTAACCAAGTGCGCGAGTTCAGCGTCTGGTGTCTCCCTCTCTGCGCCTCGAAAGTTTGAAACAATGAAAAAGAAGTTGAAAAGCCAGGCAAAGGTGGCCCGCATTTCCGAGAATGACCCTCCGTGCCGTGTCGCATTTTGGGTTGTTTTTAATTTTTACTGTTTTACTTTTAGTAAATTCAAAGGATGTGGTGTCGCGACTCCAGCAATTCCTGTTTAGTTGAGCACAGACAATCCCTTGTTCTCTTTTTATTTTCTAAAACAACGGCCACATTTTATCATTTTATATCAAATAAGTCCTCAATCCAAATTAAAATAGCCAAGATATGAGCAGCCACACCTTAGTCCGGTCATCTTCCTGTATTCATGAATATGTTCTTCAAATAAATCATATCATGCTCCTCCTTTCTCCGAAGATTTCTCTTTAATTTATTAATTCTTTATACTCATTCTTCTCCATATACATTTAGTAATTTAGGCTTCCATTCTGTAGATATTTACTTGGGATCTTTATAATATTAAATAGAATAATAGTTTGTAATATTAAAATTTTAGAGACTATTTTTACGTTGAAGTTAAAATTTTTTTATACAATCTTAAGCTAATAATTTTTATACAAAAAGATGAGAAAGCTGTAAAACTTCACACCATAAGATAAGCGAGGGTTGTATTATGCTTTAGGTTGAGTGAGGGCATGACTTCATTACTAATGTACTGCTCAAATTCGGCCCTAAATAAAGATAACTAACTAACTATCATTTCTGAAGGCGTCGGGAACATGTTTTACGCAAATAGACCAAGTATGTTTTGAAAAAAACAATATACAAATAGAGGGATCTATGTGTTATTCCTCCATTTTCTAAGTTATTCCACTTGTTTATTTATATATTTATTTTTTTAGTTTCCCACTTCTTTCTTTTGACTAGGCGTAACTTCCAACTGCCCATAAAGTGGAAGTCACATCGGACGGTTAAAGAATTCAACACAATATCCCACTTTCATTAACTAATCACAGATTATTGGCTATTCCTTTCATAAACAATTGTTATTATGAGATTTTTTCCCCCATACGCAGCATCTTAATTATTTAATTAAATTAGTACCTCTCAAAAGAAAGAAAAAGAAAACAAATTATCTAGTTAATTGGTAGCGTCGTTGATGTTCTTCCACTTTCTATCGTATCAGTGCTCTCCACATGCATGTTAGCATTTCTCACTTTCGGTGGGTGCTACTACACTATATCTGCTACGTGTAAAATCTCCTTACATAGATAATAGATTAGTCTCCAAAAGCACAAAGAAACAGAAGACTAAGCAAGTAAACAGCAACAAAGAATCAAAATGGAAGCATGTTCAGAAGAAAAGAAAATGATCACAGAGCCACTCTTGATCAACAAAAACCCAAAGGGTGGCATCAGAACCTTGCCTTTCATCATTGGTAAGTTATTCACTTGACCCCCCCCAAAAAAAAAAAAAAAATCTTGTGCTTTTTCTGTTAATATGTCTACTACATGCATGCATGTTGATGTTGTTACCCTTTTGATCAATTGTGTGTAATATATTTTATTTGCTTTATTTTTGGTGGACAGCAAATGAAGCATTTGAGAGGATGGCGAGTACTGGGTTTATGCCAAACATGATACTGTATCTGTGCAGAGAATATAACATGAAAATAACAGAAGGTACGAACGTACTCTTCTTTTGGTCAGCTGCTTCAAATTTTCTGCCGATTCTTGGGGCCTTTCTCGCCGATTCCTATGTGGGCCGGTATGCGATGATCGGTTTCGGTTGCATCACTTGCCTTTTGGTAATCTTTCACTGCCACGTTCACATCTACGCTTACGCTTTCGTTTTCATTTTGGTGGCGATTGTTGTGAATTTAATCATCCCTTAGGATTGAGGACGAATGGGCCTTTAGCCCAATGGAAGAACTCTTGCACTTACAATGTTAAGTGTAAGAGCTCGAACATTCATAAAAGTATTATGGAGGTTAATTTCAATTCTTCCTTAATTATCAAATAATTGAGTGAAGTTAGTCTATCCCTCACGAAATATGAGTAGAGTAGACAACTCTCAAACATTTATAGGGATGGCAAAAATCCCTACGAGGACGGGTACTCTCGGAGATTTTCTCGATTAGGGGAGGGTATGGGGATAATTTCATACCCAATTTCTTATTCGGGGAGGAGACGGGGATGAGGTGGAATCCCCATGCCATACCCACTTCCCCATTTTAATTTTAATTTTTTAAAATTACTAGTAAATAAATAATAAAATTTGAATTATAAAATTATAAATATTGGTAAAAATAACAAATATCAAAATATTTATATTATTGAACTTTTGGGCCTAATTAACTAATTAAAGTCCTAAATTATTAAAAAGACCAGGTACATTCTATTAGACCAAAAATTTTGTTTTAATTTTAATATTCATTAAATATTTTAAATTTAAATCTATTTTTTATTTATTTTTAGGTGTTATAATTGCCCACAGCGAATCACAATTTTAATATCTAATATAATCTAATATTTGCTCTTGATTTGCTCCGACTTAACTATTGTGCTGTAAAGGGAATAGTCCACATTTATAAAGTATCCACGCCACCATTAAAAAAATTAATTTTGAATCTAAATTTGATTTTATTTGTAACAATTTTGTATTAGACTATTAATTTGTTCATGATAGTTTGTAAAAAAAGTTTGTATCCCTTGCATGTTGCGTTACTTACTAATTTAATGTATGTGACTTTTGTAATGGATATTAATGTAAGATATATTTCGAACTTTACTTTTATTTGAATTTTTTATTTTAATATGATTAACTCAAAATCGAAAAAAAAAATGTATTAATTATTTGGGGATCGGGGACCCTCGGAGATCTCCTGTTATTATTCAGGGAGGAGATGTGAATTCTCTCTAGTAATTTTGACGGGAACAGAGAGGGGACGGGGACATACGCAAAATATTAGGGATGGGTACGGCGAGATTGGTCCCCTCCCCTCCCCTCCCCATTGACATCCCTAAATATTTGAGAAGGTTTAAAGAATTTAAGCAGCGCTTTAGAAGAATACATGCGAATGTCCTAATTGTATAATCTATTTGTAAATAATAAAAAAAAAATCAGCCCTTAGGTACTTTTTCCGTTTTTCGTATTGCGTGGACTAAACCTTTTGCCTTTTTTTTGGCTTTGTTTCCCAAGTTTCATCATATCTAGGCGTACTGACGACCTCAATGTCCTTTTCCTCAATAGGTGATAAAATTTATGTTTATTGTAATTTATATTTTGCATCAAGTAGCTATCAAGTTTAAATTAAACTTAGTTGTTAATCTTAATTAACATTTCGCAATAGTTCTTTTTTATGGAAGCTGTAAAATATAAATTACTCTGCCGCCGGTAACCACTAGACTCCTGAAGGCCCTGCAGTATCAGGGATTTGGTATTATTTTTAAAATATTTGACTTGATTAATCATAGTGCATGTTAAGAAATTTAACCCTCTATTTAAATAGAGATGAAAGGACTAAATGATTGATTAACAGGGGATGGTTCTGTTGTGGCTGACGACAATCTTCCCCCACGCCAGGCCTCTAGCTTGTGACTACACACTAAGAGATAGTTGTGAATCCGCTACAGGGTCTCAATTGATGCTGTTGTATTTGGCTTTTGGTCTCATGTCGCTTGGAGGTGGTGGCATACGGTCATCCTCTTTAGCCTTTGGTGCTGATCAGTTGGAAAAGGGAGATGGCATCAAAAGTAAAAGTGAAGGTGCCTTAAAGAGTTACTTCAGCTGGTATTATGTTTCGGTCTCGGCGTCATCTATGGTTGCCGTGACTTTTATTGTTTATATTCAAGATAACTTGGGCTGGAAGGTGGGGTTTGGAATTCCTGCCGCAATAATGTTGTTATCAGCTCTTTGCTTTTTTCTGGCTTCTCCCTTTTATGTCAAGTCAAAAGCTAACACAAGCTTGCTTTCTGGATTAATTCAAGTCCTTGTTGCCTCGTATAAGAATCGACATATAAAGTTATCATCACCTCAGGCTGCGGAAGAAAGGTACCACCACAGAGAAGGATCCGTGCGTCTCGTGCCAAGTGAAAATTTAAGGTATCAATTGCTTTCAGGTGCTACTGAAAATTAGAATTCTTACTTGCATTTTCTTAAATTTTATTTTCGGCCTAGGTGTTTGAACAAAGCTTGTATAATCAAACATCCTGAACAAGACTTGACTCCAGATGGAAGAGCCTCGGATCCATGGAGTCTTTGTACAGTCGATCAAGTAGAGGAGTTAAAAGCATTGATCAAGGTAATTCCTTTATGGTCTACTGGAATAATGATTGGTGTGACCCTCAGCCAAAGTTCATTTCCAGTACTCCAGGCAAGCTCCATGGACCGACACGTTAGTCGCAACTTTGAAATCCCAGCTGCTTCCTTCTGCATATTTACGATTATCACTCTGACATTATGGGTCGGTTTCTATGATCGTATCCTTCTCCCTCTAGCATCAAAAATCAAAGGGAAGCCGTGTCAACTAAGCTTGAAGCAGAGGATGGGGATAGGACTGCTTTTCTCTACTGCATCAATGGCGGCATGGGCAATCACAGAGACGGTTCGCCGCCGTATTGCAATTGATGAAGGACTTTCAGATGACCCGCGAACCGTGGTGCAAATGTCGGCCATGTGGCTACTACCTTACCTCGTGCTCAGCGGCTTGGCCATGGCGTTCAACATGATTGGGCAGACGGAATTCTACTACTCCGAGCTGCCTAAAAGCATGTCCAGCATAGCCTCCGCCCTTCTCGGAGTGGGATTGTCAGCGGCAAGCTTGGTAGCGAGCTTGATAATGAATTCAGTCGATGGTATTACAAGAAGTAGAGGAAAGCAGGGGTGGATTCCAAGCAATATCAACAAGGGTCATTATGATCACTACTTCTGGCTTCTCTCTGCTTTAAACATGGCTAATTTTGTATATTTTCTTGCTTGCTGCAAGGCTTATGGTCCATGCAGAGTGGAAGTCCATAAGGCGTTAGACGACGCGGATGACATGCGGGAGGAATGTTAGTTCACAATTTCTCTGCGAGTGTCTAAAATTATAGTAAGTTTCGTACAGAGTTAGTAATAGGAGCAGTGTCCAGTGTCAAAACTCCAAAGTCGGTAAAGTCACAGTAATAGGACCAGCACTTTGATGTAATGGGGAAGGTTCCGTGGCCCATTCGAAAAAGCAAGCAATATTTGCGATTCCCTGTAACCTTTATTAGTTTTAAGTTTGGAAATTACAGTAAAGGAGTATTGAGGAATATGTTTCATAAGTATATTTGCGTTCCAGCTCCCCCTCCCCATTTTCTTTTCTTTATAAGCATCAAATTAACTTCATTTTTATTCTTGATTGCAATTAATTAAGAAAATAATAATAATAAACACGAGATTGCTATTAAAAAGAAAAAAAAAAAATCTCCCATCTTTTTCTAGCCTTCAAATAAATCTACCACGCGTCCGATGGAGGCTGTTACAGATGCCGTTGAGAGTTCCGGATCCACGCCGGCAAGATAGCAACACTTGGCAAAAGGGAAATGCTAGATGAAAAGAGTGACAAAAGCTCACCCCAAACGTCAATGTTGATGCGAGCAGGGTGATTCTAAAATATAAACGTGGGTATATAAAGAAAAGGGATTTTGTGACCCGAGCACAGCACTGGCACGGGCCAAGCCCACCTAGGGGGAATACAGTCGAAGGACCTGAATGATAACATCTTAAAATAGAAAGGACTTAAATGATGGTTTCCCTAAATAAATTGGTTTCTAGTTACTTTTCAACCGACAATAAGGACTTCCATAATAAAAACTCTTTCATTTAATTAATCGAAAAAAAAATGCTTATCCTTGTCAACTACGGATTCCCAAATCCAACGGTCAAAAAACGGTGTCACCCATTTCATTTCCTACTGGGGAAAGGAAAACCATCATTCCCAAGTAACCGAACGGTGCCGGTTTTCAAAAACCGCTATAAAAGCGAATCACGCGTAAATTTTAAACACAAATTCCATTCAGTAACCCAACTGACACTAATCCTCTTCCATATATATCTATTAAAACGATGTCGTCGTCGTCGTCGTCGTCGTCTTCTTCGTCTTCTTCGTCTTTATCTTCTTCCCCATTTAACAATCCAGAAGCCAGAGAGGCTCTGTTTTCCAAGTTGGCAGACAAGGAAGCGGAAGCCAGCAAACACATGGCAGAAGAATTATTCAAAGAAGAAAAAATCGATTCCGCCCTCTGCGTCGTGGACAGAGCACGGATGAAAAACCCAAACCATCAGGGGCTGAACAGCCACTTCGCGTGTTACGTGGTGCACAAGCTGGCGGCGGAGAAGAAGAGTTGGTACGCGGTGCTCGGGATCAGAGACCACCGCGCCGGAGTCGACGTCATCAAGAAACGTTACGAGGCTCTGGTGCAGTTGTTTAAGCCGGATCGGTGTTCGTCCGTCGGGGCGGATACCGCCAATAAGTTAATTAACGAAGCGTGGGAAGTGTTGTCGGATCCGAAAAGAAGGGAGGCTTATGATTTGTTGATGTGTTTTGATAAAACTGTTCAGATTCAGGCCGAGAATCAAGATCCTGAAATGAACGTTGTCAAATTGGAGAATCAAGATCCCGAAGATAATAATGATGATAAGCCTAAGCCTAAGCCTTCATTGGTGGAAAGGTTCAGGGGAAACGCATCGAGCCCTGCTGCGTCGTCGGCGTCGTCGCCGTCGCCATCGAGTTTCCTTCATAAGACGAAGAAGGTTTTGGTCGTGAGAAGGAATTCCGGTCAGGATAGGGGGAATTCCGGTGACAAAATTATCATCATCACAAGGAAACCACCAATGAAGAATTAAGTGTGTTCAATGTAACTTTTGAACCTTCGAAGTTCAAAAGATCAGAATTCTGGTTGAATAAACAAAAGATTTGGTGTGGTTCTATTTATTTATTTATTTATTTGAGATTATTTAAATAACTAAATACAAATAATTTTTTTAATGAAAATTTAATTAAATATTTTTTTGAAACGCATTTAAATAAATTATTCTTTTAACAAAAATTTTACCCCAGTTTATTTTTATAGTTTGAGAAAAATATAAGAATTTTAAAATTATGAAAATAAAAATTATATAATAAAATTTTAAAAAAATTAAGATTTTTATTTAATTTATAAAAAGTTTTAAAATATATGTTTTTGTGAAAAGATGGCTAATGCTAATATAAGTATTTATATCTTCTAAATTAAAATAAGAGCATTTTAGAAAATAACACTCAAAAGAGATAGATGTTATAAAGTGTTAAAGGGGTGTTAAAGGGAAATTTATAAAAATAACCTAAAAAATTTTGTAATTTTTACAAGGGTGGGGCTATTTGAACCCACCAATTTACTCAATAAACCTATTTACTAAATAAACCCATCTTTAAATTTTAAAATTTTAAATTTTACTCAGTAAACTCACTAAAACACCTAATATACCCTTTCTAAACCCAGTTTTTATAATAATAGTGATTTTACTCATTAAACCCATAATATTCATTTATAAACCCATTAGATTGGAAATTGATTATTAATTGGAAATTTAATAATCAATTTTTAGTGAATGACCCTCATTCAAGGACAAATGAATCAAAACATTCTAAATGGAGAAAATAGTTGTCATCATGAAATTATTTTTTTGAGTTATATTATAGTGGTGAGAAAAATCTTGTATGATGGTATGAAAATCTAATATGACGAATTTAAGAAAAAATATTTTTTTTCTGAATTTGGGAAAAAACAATAATTGATTATTAATTGAAAATTTAATCATCAATATTAATTAAACAATTTTGCGTGAGGGGTCATTCCCAAACGAATCATAACAATTAAACAATTAATACTCCATAAAATCAATATCCATCAAATCAATAACAATTAATTTTGTTACTCTGAATCAACTCACATGTGCCTATTTAACAATATATATAGCTTGAGAGAAGAATCTCACATCTTGATTGATTAGGGTTTAATGAAATTTTGATTAGGGTTCTATAAAACTATGTTGAATATAAAGATGGGTTTAAAGAGTAAAAATTCTGTTTTTTTTTTTAATTATATTCTAGTGTCCATAATTGTAATTTAATTTAGGGGTATTTTAATAATAAAAAATTATTTTAAAAGTGGGTTTATTGAGTAAATTAGTGGGTTTAAATAGCCCTACCCTTTTTACAATTAGCCCTTCAAATTTTTTTCTATCAACATTAGCCAAACACAAAGTTTTCTCCCAAAATTACCCTTGGTTACAAACTAAAAGCAATTTTTCTTCTCCCCCTTGATCAAACAAAACACAATCTTGTACTCTTGAATCATCATCGGCGACGACAAACGGCAATGGCAACGGCGAACGGTAAAAGTGAACTCCGATCAAATACAGCATAATCCATTCGGATCCAACACTAATCCATATCACTGAGCAGTAAAAGATATTTTCTCAACTTACGAACTTGATTCAGTGCGATTGCAGACATGTGCGACAGGCACCTGTCGCACGAATTTGGTGGGACAAGCTGCCTGTCGCACCAAGATTTCGTGCGACAGGCAGCTTGTCGCACCTACTTATGATGATACAAACTGTTGCTTCTTCCAAAAATCAAAATCGAATGAGCAGTTTAGCAATGGCGCCTTGCATGGCACCTCTACTTCTTCGTCCCCTTCTAGCTGGTGAATGTGAGATTGAAACTGATTTCAATGTGGGTGGTGACAATTTTGCTCAGCTTCTGCAAGCAGCAGCTGCAACAAATCATGCTCAAGCCATTGTCAGCAAATCATGCTCAAATCACTCTACAATTATTTGGTAAAAAATCTAAAATAAAACACTACCTAAAAGCCAAAGTCACCTCAGACCTCGCACATGTTTCTTTCTGACTCAATCATTATCATATCTAGCAGCAAAGAAACCTAATCCATGAAGAAAACTATCATGAGAAATCAAAGCTCTTAATAACTTTTCGGCACATTATGTTACTTTCAATCCCTGTTGTATCCGAAAATGCTTCTTCCTAACGTTGGGGATCACCATAAAAGGAATCTCTTGGAGCACGACAATTGCAGTATGTTTTTGCCAAATTTCTTAATTTGTTGTTATTCATAAACCAAACCATGCAAGCGTAAATAAGCTTTAAGTTTCAACATCAAGTGGAAACACCCAGTAAATTCAGTAAACAAGAAAAAAGAATCCAATCAGCTCTCAGCACAAACTGGTGAACAACTTTTATATACAAAGATAAGCAAAGAATTATGCGCAAGGAATTAATCTCAGGTCAGCTCAACACTGTAAATTTAATCATCCACAACAATCCCATACATATCCATTCTCATTCCACAAGAGATGATAGTTCTCCAATAAAAAAAAATATTCATCAAGCAATATCAAACATATAAGGTAATGGCTAATAATATCAAAATTTGATTTATGAGTATCTAATGTATAACACTAATAAATAAGAAAATGACTAATAATTTGAGAATTGTACTTATAATCAAAACTAAGTGGAAGTGGAACTGAAGAGGCTACTGATGATGATGAGTCCTATGAAGACGATGATTAGGATGGTGCAACGCCAGAGTCAGATGCATATACAGATGATGATCTTGATAGCGCATCAAGTAGATCTTGCAGTGAATTTGGCGGTGAGAGAGAGAGAGAGAGAGGAAGGAGAGGAAGGAGAGGTAGTGTTATGAGAGGGGCATTTTCGGCACCAGGGATGATTATTGGCTAATGTTGATAGGAAAAAAGTTGAGGAGTTAGTTGTAAAAATAACAAATTTTTTTAGGTTATTTGTGTAAATTTCCGGATGTTAAAAGCTCCACTTGATACAAAAATTCTATGAATTTTTATGAAAGCAAGATTGGATTGAACCCATTGTGGTGGTGTGTGACATATATGGATAAGCCCACGGTCCTATTTCCAATCTAAGCCCATTTTGGGATAAGGTGGAGAACAAAATCTTGAATGGCCATACTAGTAATGTAATGCAAATTAATTGTAATTAAAAAAAATTAAAAAAAAACACTGTCCTTAATTAGTGATATCAAAACACTATTTTTTTTTAATCAACATTCTTGTAGTTATAGGTCCGGCTTTAGAGTTGCTTGGGGTCTTAGGTAAAAATTTTTTTAAACCTTCTTTTTATTTTGTAATTTCAATACTAAAAAAATTATAAAAAAGCTTAAAATTCAAAATTTTTGATAATAATAAAAAAGACCTAGAAATTAAAAAAAACTTGAAAAATTAGTCGAGAAGATATGTTTTTTTACTTGCATTAAAACCATTACAAAAGAGACAAATAAATAAATAAGAACAATGTTATTTTTAAATAAAATATGTAGAATGACGGAATATAGAAAGTTAAGATGATGAATTGATGATTAGATAATAAATATGGACTTTACATTTTAAGAAACTATTTTTTTTTTTTAATGAACCAATGAATACAATAATTTTCTTTATTGAGAAGAGAGAAAAAAAAGTTATTCATCCACTGATTTTTTAGATTGTAAGGTTTATAATAGAAATTAATAGAAAAACTATAGTCAGAGATTTTAACGTTAAATAATTAAAGTTTTTAAAATAAATTCCTTAAGCATCTGCCTTGTTTGCCTATATCTGAAACCACCCCTATATAGCTATGGAAATTTATTTATTTTTATTTTTATTTTAAATTCTTTCACTAAACTCAACTTTGATATATCAAGACAAGTCTCGTCGCATAGAGTTAGGAATGGCAATGGGGAGGGGAGGGGACTAACATCCTCGTACCTATCCCCGATGTTCTGCATATATCCCCATCCCCTTCCTGTCCCCGTCAGAATTGCTTGAGGGGATCCCCGTCCCCTCCCGGAATAATAACAGGAGATTATCGAAGGTCTCCGATCCTCGAATAACTTATTTATTTCATAGTTTGCAAACTTAATTTAATCATATTAACCTAAAAATATATAAAATAAAATGAAAATGATCATGAATGGGTCTTATATTTCATTCTACTCCTTTAAACTTTTGGTATATATAATATTCAAATAATGATTTTAAAAAAATTCAAATAATATGATTTTTATACAATATTAACGTGATTATTGTCCATGAGTAATGATACCTGCTGATCACCGACTATGGCGCAACAAACCCCCATGTGTGGTTGCTAGTTGACGTTGCGATGAGTTAGGCTACTCAACCATTGACAATGCAACGTGCTACTAGGTTATGATGAGATGAAGACGAGTTGGGTGCTTACTACTGCATGAATGATTTGGAAAGGATGAGCAAGACTGTGAGAAAGTGATTTAAAATTTGATTTGTAAGTTATGAGCTTATAGGATTTTGTGCTTTTGGTTAAAGTTAAACCTAAATTATATTAAACATTTTATATTATTTGTATAATTATTTTGATATTTTTTATTTTCACCAATATTTAATATTTTATAATTTAAAATTTATTATTTGTTGACTAATAATTCTAGAAAAATAAAAATAAAAATAGGGAAATGGGAAAATGGGGAGGGGATGAGGATTCATCCTCGTCCCTTCCTCAAATAAGTGATTAGGTAAAAAATCATCTCCGTCCATTCCCCGAATAAGAAATTGGGTATAAAATCGTTTCCGTACCCTCCCCAAATGGGAAAAATCCCCAAAGACCCCGTTCCCAAGGAGATTTATGCCATCCCTACATAGTACATAGTGCGTTGATTTTACCTTGTATATTACTCTCTAGTTTAATATTAAAAAGACTAATAATATTTGACTGTTTATATCATAAGTTACACTTTTACACATAAGTCAATGATCATGACCAAAATGATATACACAAATGATAAGAATCAAAATCATTATTCATTAATTATAACAAGAATGAAAACCGTTACGACAAACACATATGACGAGAATGAAGACCGTTATGTCTATGCAAATTTCGTTGATGAATCCCTCTATTAGAATGTTTGATTATTTCCTTGTATGTCATTAAATTTTCTTATATGAATTATAAATTAATGAGAGTGAAATTTTTGACTTATTTTATGTTACTCTGAGGCCAAAGTGATCTGATTTATGCAAAACTTGTAGCATTATGTCATTGCATGCCCAAGGAACCTTCATTGGATTCATTTGTGTTTGTTGTTTAATAAATTTGATGTTTAACGCTACAGGCTCTACTTTTCAACTTACATATATATGAGGTTCCTTATCAATAATTGTTCTTTATCTTATTTCAGCTACAAAAAAATTTCTTCGTCAAAATTAACAAGATAAATCAATCAAGAAATTAAATGTCAGGGTCGCCAGGACTGGCAGTTTAATCAATTCGACCTACTGTTACTTACACTTAATTAATAATGCCACTGTTCTTTTCTATGATATTGTTGTGATATTGATATTCTGAATTGAGTAGAAAATTTGAATATAAAATTTATACGCATGAATGTTGTCATTCGGTCATTAATGTTGTATCATTTGAATTACAAATTTTATGTCCCAATTTCATAAATATATCATTTCTCTTTAAGCATTCTAGCTGAAGAAAACAAATTGATAGGGTAGTATTCGGGGATTACGATCCTCTCCTGTTCTGAGCACTCTTGATCTTTTACAGATCTTATATCATCTGTGTTTTAGTTTTAATGTATGATTGTGATTTAATTGTTTTTTCTTTTTAATTTACTAACCACCAATCATATTAATAAAATTTGCTCAGAATAAGATCAGATCAGGAGAAGATTCTAATCCAATATTCGGCAATTTTTCATGAACAATATCTTTGGCCCCAATCAATATGCACAGCCGAATCTGATGATTTCGTTCAAAGAAAATTTATTTCATGCAACTAAATTATTGTGCATGAAGAATGAACCCCCCCTTATAATTGCCAAACCTGCTTCCAGATTGGAGTCCAATTGGGCCTGAAAATCTTGGAGCAATCTGCTCTGATTGTTATTATAGCCCTCGTTTGGAATTGCATTGGAGTTCAGACTTAGGTGGGCCTATCCTATCTTTTGCAGATCATTTTTTTTATATTATTATTTAACCATATTTTGTTTACGAGTGAAAATGTTGGATTGAGAATTTTCTAAAACAACCTCGGCCCAAACAACTACAATGAACCGATATATATATATATATTTTTTCATCTTTTGAAGATTTGAACTGAACCAGAAAATAATTTACTTTGGATTAAAATTTTTGCTCACCCTTTTTAAGCCCTGCAGCGCCAAACGAGTTATTATTATTGTGCAACAAACATTTCAAATTAATTAGATTTAATTTTCTCCTCAACCTCAGGCATCAAAGTCCATCATTAATTTGATGGATTGTGCACCCACCAAAATTTCCAAGTCTGGAATCGACACACGTATCTGTGGAATTTAAGTTGATAATGTGAAATTATGGTACTACGGTTGTTAAAGCATTAGAATAGACAAATTGATTGTCCCGGGTGATAAGGCAGCTTGTGCCATTATTGCACGACAACAAATTTATGTTATTAATTTCAGGTAATTAATAAGTTATAAATTACGGAAAAAAAGAAACAAACTTGAATTTAGCAATGAAGTTAATGCTTTCTTACATAGTTGGTAAAATGGGTCATATGATCGTGTTCGTATTGTGTCAGCTTTGTATCGTGTCAAATTTAAATCGACTCAAACATGACCTATCTAACGATTGTTTCAAAACATTGAGACTCTAATCCATCACATAAAATAAACGGGATATCCAATAACTTGATTACTATCTACAAATTTAACCAAATTTATATAAAATATTTACACATTATTTTATACATATGTCTACCAATATTTTACACATTTATGCTATTGAAGTTCTAAATTTATATAAATTTGATAAATGAAACATTATGTATCTACTTATTCTTAAAAAACAAAAAGAAGATAATCATGTCCAAATTTGAATTTTAATGACAAAAACCTACAAATTAATTTATAATGGAAAATATAATCATGTTGTTATTTGAGTAAATGAGTAAAGAATCTTAACCTTAACTGACATGAATTAATTTATAATGGAAAATATAATCATGTTATTATTTGAGTAAATGAGTTATATCAAATATTTACACATTATTTTATTCATATGTCTACCAATATTTTACACATTTATATTGAAGTTTTAAATTTAATAAATGAAACAATATGTATATGCTTATCCTAAAAAAAAAAAAAAAAAGAGAATCATGTCTAAATTTAAATTTTAATGATAAAAACCTACAAATTAATTTATAATGAAAAATATAATCATGTTATTATTTTGAGTAAATGAGTAAAGAATTTCTAGAATGACAACAGGATTTCTACATCATAGCTGTATGTACCTAGAAATCACAACATCTCATGGCTAAATAAACAAAATCAAAAGTTCTATTTTGTTTAGTTTTATAAAAGGAACATATCTCTAAATTGTCATTTATAGGTCATGCTACTAATTATGATTTACTGGTGGACCGAAAATGCTATTTGACTTGTGGAATATTAACTGAGCAATCATATAAATTAGACAACTTTTAATTCATTAAATTGGAAAAAAAAAATTCAACTTAAGTACATGGTAGAACACGTGGACATATTATTTATTTCAACTTCAAATCTCTAATATTTCGGCCCCATAATGATGGCGAATCTTTATCATTCATCTACTTGATTTTTTTTATAAAAAAAATTATTTTAAATAAATTAAGGAGATGGAAACTGTCATCCTACGAACATATATATTTGTATTTTTAAATTCACATTCTAACTTAACAATGTGAGTGTACGTGTGTTGGCAACATTTTAATGGACGAAATGAAAACGTTAAAAATTATAAAAACCCTAAACAAATTAAAAATAATAATGTTAAAAGGGACGGAAATATTATTTAGTAATTTATGCACCTTTAATTCACCAAAGTTCGCTTTGAAAGTGTTTCAAAATAGGAAAAAAAATCCTCAAATTTTTTTTGAATAATAGCAAAAAAAAATACATATATGGATATAAAAAGTATTTAAGAAGCCCTCAAGGATTCTTTGACTATATCAGAAGCATTATAGAGGAAAATACGGTCCCATACATTCTTTTAATAAAAAGCACATGGTAAATACATTATTAAAAGTGCTTTTTACAAAAGCACTTTTAATAATACGATACCTCATACCTATAATTAATATAACTACAAGGGCACAAGGCTACGGCCTCTCTCTTAATGTATGTTGCACTTTATCGTCTCTTCGTTTCCATACACTCAATTACAGTAAAGAAAAAAGAAAATTATAAGAAGGAAAAAAAAAACACAAACAGTTGAAACTAAAACAAGTTATTATTTATGTCCAAACCATTAGCTCTCCTTAAAACCCCAAAACACAACACCATCGCCGAATGAATGCGTAGAGCATCCACCCCTGTCACCACCACTACCACCACCGCTTGCGCCGTAACTAATGCCGTCAACTCGCCGTTAAAAATAAGCCATTAGCTATGTCTGCTGAGTCGCTTGATAATTCTCACAGCAGCTCGCTCTACTGCGGTGAAGAAGATGCCGCCGCCGCCGCCGCTGATGGTGGTAGTGACATGGTCTCTTGTGATACCACTGACACGTGGATCTTCCACAATCAATCTCCGGCGTTCGATGTCGTTGATGATGCTGATGCTGATGATGTTGTCTCAAGGCTCATTGACCGTGAGAGTGAGACCCACCACATGCTTCACCCCGATTATCTCCACCGTTTCCGTGACTGTTCCGTTTTCGTCACCGCCCGTCAAGATTCCATCAACTGGATCCTCAACGTATATAAAATAAAAAAACCTTTTTTTTCCCCTCTTTTTAATTTATGTTGTTATTGAGTTTCTTGATATTTGATATTATTGTATTATTTTTCGGTAATGTAGGTGCATGCTTACTATAAGTTCAGGCCAGTGACAGCGTTACTGTCAGTCAACTACTTTGACCGTTTCCTTTCCTCCCATTTTCTCCCGGTAAATCCTCATTTTGCTTTTCCTTCACTTTCCCGAGAAAATGCCATGTTATCCGGGAAAAGAAAAACGTGAACGTATGAACTTTAATAAAGTTTTGAATTTTTTTTTTTTTTTGTTGGTGGTTTGTAGCTAGGAAATGGGTGGCCGCTTCAGCTACTGTCAGTTGCGTGCTTGTCTTTAGCGGCGAAAATGGAAGAAACCCAAGTGCCCCTGTTATTGGATCTTCAAATATTTGACCCGAGATTCGTATTTGAACCCAAAACCGTTCAAAGAATGGAGCTCCGAGTGATGTCCGTTCTCAATTGGAGACTCAATTCCATCACCCCGTTTGATTATCTTCATTACTTCATCTCAAAACTACCCGCTTCCAGCTCCGAACCCGGGTCGTTTACCCGATTTTTATGGTCCTCGTCGGATCTCATTATCAGAACCACCCGTGGTACATTCATTGACCGGAATCCGACCATTTTTACAGCTTCTTTGTGCTTTTTTGGGGAATTAATTATTATTTTTTAAAAAATTTTGTAGTTGTTAATTTCTTGGGTTTTGCACCTTCTACAATAGCAGCGGCGGCGGTTTTATGTGCCGCCGGTGAAAGCTTAGACTCACCGGCTATTTGTCATCAGAGACTGAACGAAGTATGTTTCCATGGCCTCAGTGAAAATTTATATTTCTGAGGGATTGTTGTGGAAATATAGAGTTTTTTTTTTTGAGAATTTCTAGAGGAGAAGTATTGCATGGAAAGTCGTGTAAAATATCTCTCACTATTTGGTGCATTTTCGATAGGAAATGGTGAGAAGCTGTCACCAACTCATGGAGGAGTATCTGATCGACACCTGTCCATCAGCTCAGGTTAAGGACCAGAGCGAGGAGCCGCAAGTCGCGCCTCCAAGCCCAGTTGGTGTGCTGGACGCGGCTGCTTGTGGAAGTTGCGACACGCGCTCGGACAATCCCGGCTCCAGTAACCAAGTCGAAGCCGAGCTGTGTGCTAAGCGGTTACGATCCTCTGCCCCGGATGTACAGCAACCGTAGATAAGACCGCCCCCCATCACCCTCCCCTATTATTATTTCTCAACTAGCTTTTTGTGTCTTGTGCTAGAGAGAAACAACCGGGCCTTAATAATTTTTTTTAGACGTCATTTATTTATCGTCGATTGTAAAATGAACGGTTGGGATTGGATAGCGTATGTGGAAGAGGGAGAGTTTTTTTTATGTCGATAAATCCAATAGCTAAGCTGAGGTTCAGTTATAATTTCCATTTTTTAGGGGCTTTTGGTCAAATTGCTAAAGCTCTGATTCATGATGTCTCAATAATTCCCAAACTAAACTTAAAAAGTTAAAAATCATGCATGAGTGTATATCCAAATGGTCATACAGAGTTATTATTTTCACAAAGCTGGGCAAAGATTATCTTTTTTGTCGACCAAATTGCCCTTATAATTTAATGCACTAATCTGCTAGGGTCCACGACGGTCCACGACGGTATTTTAGAGATTTTCTTTCAAAAGCGAAGTAATTCTTTTGGATATTAATAAATGAGTTGGGCCATAATGGGCCACTGTCGTTCCGCCACGTTTCCGACAAAAATTACGGTTTAGTGGGTAATCGTACGTGTATCTGGCTCCGTAGATTGGACAAAATTAACGAACTAATTTGTATTCCCAAATTGACCTTGTTTGCGACTAAAATTAGATCTGTAAATGGCTAGTCGGGAGGGATCTAGAAGGAATTTTACGAATGGTGGAATATGATGACGTAAGGATGACGGGTAGTTGCCACGTAAAGGGGACGTATTTATAGGAAGGATCAGAATTTTCTCTTTCTTCTTTTAATCTCTTACTATTCGTCAAATTTTATTAAAAAATAACCCAATCATAAATAGATAAAGTAAAAATAATTAATTTAATAATTAATATTAAAATTAAAAATAAAAAATTTTAATCTTTCATTTAATAAAGAGAGATTAAAAAGGCAAAAAGAAAAAAAACGAAGAGAAAATCTCATCCTGGAGGGAAGGGATCAAAGCGGGGGTCGTGTGGGAGACAGAAGGGCGAAACGAATCAGGGTCGTCCACGTGTAAAGAGACAGTTCAGTGCACTAAGGCAAGGGGTGGTTTAATCGTAGGGTCAATGGCTACTTCTCAGGTCACATCACCTAGGAGCTTGTACGGGAACATCTAAACCAAAAAGGTCTTTGCATTGGCGGGAGCAAGTGATGTTGGTTTTGATGCAAATGAAGGTTAATTTGGTTTTACTATTTAGATTTTTGCAAGAAGAGCCTCGGGTCAGGACGCCATTTTGATAATATTGCAAGAATTTTTTATAATATTATGATGGAAATTCTTAAAAGAAATCAATAAGACTTACTTTTTTCGAATTATATAGCGGAATAACCAGGTATTGAATCATCTTCACTGATCGGAAAGAAATCACGAGCAGAAATCTTCCTTAAGTCACAGTATATATGTCTTTTATGAATTGTTTAAAGACCATATTTTAATCTTGATGAAGAAGAGAAAAAATGAATTTTCTCTTATTTTGTTCACCCACACACGCACTGCTTTTTCGAATGAATGGAATAAACTCGTACCTTTACAGAAATGGTTTTGGTGGCATATATAAGCAGCGGTTGGGAGCGATTGGGAAGTTGAACACAAATCAACTTTCCTCTCCCAAATGCATATGGTAACCAACAAGTGGTTACTATGTGTGGGTCGGGTCGGGTCGGTCCATCTTGAGTGCCCATCCGTCCAATATATTATTTAGTCATTTACCATGTTACAAGACAATATGGATTTACAACGTACATTTTCATTTTAAAAAATAAAAATTTAAAAAAATCTCTTAAGAATAAAATATACTCTCATAAAATGATGGATTATGATTTAGTCCTCAGTTGAGCTTGTTCTGTATACCGATTCGTTTCTTAAGATGATATAGATAATGAGAATTTACTTTAATTTTATAAATTCCATAGAAATAGCTACATATTAATGTTGAGTGATTGAAACCACAAGTATTGTAGCTCTACTTTGAATAAGAACTTGTTTGTCAATAAAATAGATTTATTTCACTTTCCCAAGCTTGGTGGTCAGTGCTTCCACATCTTTAGCTATGACTTATATTCATAAATGTAATGAAGAAATTAGTGACCCTTGCATGCAAAGTAGTTTCATTGTTTCACCAACTATTTGTTTTATTATTGAAAATGTTAGTCTCATTATTGAGCTTCTAATTTTTTTTTTTTTTGGCCTTATTTTCCCGACAAGGCTTTTTGGTCCTTTTATCATCAACGTGGCACTTCATTGCAGCTTTCCTAAGTGACCATCGACCAATGTATTCGTTTTTCCACAATTCGTCCGGTGCTCTCTCTTTCACTCTATCACTCTCGAGAAATTCCTCCTCTTGCATGATAGAAGTATACGGGTTACATCAAATATTATTTCGCCTCCTTTTCAACTTTTGAACGGAATTTCGCCTCTTTTTTTGTGTTTACCTCTAAATTTCTCGCATTCTTAAATCCCTCCACGGAACTTTCATTTTTCTTCAGCTACAACCCTCTCCCAAAGCTACGGTTTATTGTCACAATGCCTCCAATATCGATAACACGAGGCCCTACAAATTTGTGGCTGGGATTTTCTATAAAAAAAAAAAAAAAAAAAAATTGGTCAATTTTGGGACCCAATCCAGGCTGTATACAAAAAGGTTTCTGTAGGGGTCCGTTGTCTTCTTCACCAAATTTCCTGCACTGCTGGAACAGCATTACAGCATGTCAAAGAAAGTATATGTATACATATACATGTGAAACCTAGACTAGGGACAGCCAAATTTGGCCTCCAACGGCCTGCTGAGTTATAGTAAATACATACATATCTCGATGACTAACATCACTTGTTATATATTAAGCAACTGTACTCTTGACTCAATTTTATAATTGTTTATAAATAATATTAAACTTATGAATCAACTAAACAACGTCACATGATAATACTAGCAATGCCGTCTACTAAATTATTACTTTATAAAAGTAACAGTTTGGATGGCAACGAAATCTTTAATGAGAGAAGAGTATGGCCTTTTTAAGGCACAAAGGAGTGAAAGCAAAGTGCCAATGGATGAGACAAAGAAGCATTAATCAACCCTTCCACAGATCAGAACACCACCCACCCACCCACCCCCACCATCCCTCGAAAGCACACACACAGTCATTCACTCACTCACTTGTTTAATTCTATCAATGAAACTGTAGAGCCTGCAGTTGCCTCATTGGCATCTCTGTCTTTTGATGATCCACATCCACATGCATGCCTGCTGGCCTGCATGTCCTCCCATCAATGTTATTTTGGAGGGGTTTTTGGGTCTTCTTTGGAGGCTTGCGCTAATGCCATCCCATATCTAATAGCATACCATTGTATGTACGTCTACGCTAACCGTACATACACCTGATAAACAGGAGACTTGCAAGGGTGTCTTTTTTTCTTTTTTTTTTTCCCTCCTTTTTTTCTCTCTATATCTAACTTTTTCTACTTTGACACCATCCAAATATTAATGCTTAAAATTTGCCAAACTCTCACTAGAGGCTTTAGGATCAGGATTCAATTCTGATCTGATCTCTTTCTGAGTAAAAATACATGTAAGTGATAATAGATAAAGAAAATAAAAAAGTTAAATTATACTCATATACTATTACTTAAAAACACATAGCATAAGATTTTTAAAAACTCACAAGAATTCAGATTAAGAGAGGATCTTTATCCGAGGCTTTATCCTCTACCCTGGAAAATAAATTATTTACTACGTGGCTAGAGAGTGGATTTAGACAATATTTGAATATTGAAAATGATATTGAAGATTACAAAAATCACAGTGGGTGATATAAAAATAGATATCTTAATAATAATAATAAGTAGGGTTAGATTGCTTTCAAAACTTCCTAGCTTGTCAGTGGACCACGTATTAGTTGTTCATTCTAGTGTTGATTATCTGTCGTGAAACAAATAGGTGAGAGTGAGTAAAGACTCCCTCAGAGCAGGGGAATAGGGGTGCAATTCCAACTTCTTTGACCAGATTTTCTACGACAGTTGGGTGGCTAGAAAATTAATTATGCTTTGATGAAATTGTGCACGAAGGCTGACTTTTCTTCTTGACTTATCGTTTCTTTTTTATACTACTGATTCATAAAAATGGACATCCCATGGGTTTGATGCTAATTTCATCTCATGCCTAGTAAAATATAAGGTTGTGACGAGTGGTTATTAAATAAAAATATAAGTTAATTAGCTTATATGTGTACATATTATGATAAATGCGTCTTTGGACTAGGATCTTCTAAAGGTGCGGGAAATATAAATTCCATAAAAAGCCTATCACTCACGATGGTATACAAATTGAAAGGAAAAATGAAAAATGAAAAGGAAATGCCCAGTCTTCTTAAATCATAGGTACGTGGTAACAAAGTCACTATTATTTTCATCCTTTGAGAAAATGTCTCTTTCATGAAATCAAACTTACCATGTGAGACTGTGAGTAGTAGAAGTAAAATTATTCATATAAGTACCATCTTCAACAATAACGCTTTGGTGCAAACAAAAAAGACAAGCGGGCGAGAAGATTGACCATTTTATGGAACATTTCAATGCAACAATATTGCATATTCACGTTCTAGGTACCGACACACAATTCATGATTGCACTGAGCAGTTTATATTGATTCATCCGAGTAGAAGTTCATGAACAGAACATGAAGGACATGTACATAAACAAAGTTGAATAAATTTCTCTTCTCGTATATGGCAATAACAATTATATGTACTTATTATTAATAACTTGTAATTTCCAGAATTTAGTCATGATATTTTAGTGAAAAGGGTTGGTGCCGTTGATTTTCTTTCAAAAGTTGAAATGAATCTAAACGTTCTGTTCTTTTTCATATTGAAATATATAAAATAGTGTTGATTTGTAATAAAAACAGTAATCAACTGCACAATAATATAATTCTAAATTTTCAAATTTAATGATAATAAGTCATTATTATAATGAGTTAGAATATAGTAATTAGAATAGTAATTCTACTCTAAAAGAAAGTTGCTAGAAGAAAATTGAATGCTTGTTAATTTTAATGAGTATTGGGACAAATGTTCATTTAGTTTTAATTATATTTTGAGTTAAATGTCTGTTTAGTTTTTACACTCTAAAAAATACCTTAAGAAAACATGTGTCGTTCTTTCCCTTAATTTCTTTTTTCTTTTACAATAATATCCTTGCTATAATATTCCTATTGACATTAATGAAAAGAAGAAATGTTTATTTATCAAATTAACACTAAAGTTAAAATAAAAATTAAAGTAAATTTATTATTATTATTTAACACTAAAATAAAATTATTTTTTTATTATTTTACTTTTGGAGTTAATCTGGTAACTTAAAATTTTTTTATAGGTAATCGTTAGCATGACAGTAAGATATTACATGTAAATTTAAGTTGGTTGATATTCATTTATTTATAAATAGTTATTAAAAAGATTGTTGTAATAGTATGAAAAATACTATTTCTTTTAGATTAATAATTATTGATCAATTTGCTAATTAAATTTTTTATGGGTAATTAGCTAATGCTCTCAAGATTGTAGTAAGGGTATTATTATTGTAACAACAAAGAAAAATAATGGCAATAATATCACATATTTTAACAGTATGGATATCTTGAGATATTTTTCAAAATATAAAGATTAAATTGACAATTAACTTAAAATATAAAAACTAAACGAACATTAAACCTAAGTATTGTAAGGCGTCTATTCGATAAACAAATATTTTTCATTTCCATTATTCCAATGGGTAATTTTTAGGGACCTCCCCTGAGGTTTGGTGTATTAATATCTAGATGGAATGTATCCATGTAATTACACATACCTCCTTGCCGTAAGTTACTAATTAAGTTGACCGTTAGTAAATATTTAAAATTACTAAAATATCCTTCCTGCTGAAATAATAAATTATTAGATATAATTTTGAGAATTCCGCTGGCAGTGAGAATTCCATTGAACCCATTTTAATGGTGATGTTAGCGACTGTTGGGTGGCGTCAGCAATGGCCAAAGGGGTGGCGGGGGTGTGGGGGTTGTGATGAGACAAAAGCCTACTTGGGTTAGTGTGTGTTGGTGGACGCTGTTGATTCAAAGGCTGTCGTGAATGGGGTTGGTCGCCGGTGTTAGGAGAGGACTCCGGTAGTGGCAAAGCACCACCACCCAGAAGAGCCGTTGGTCATCCCAGGCCTTGTCCTTGTTGTAAATAACAGCAACCTCGAGACTCCTTGCTAGGTTAATTCTAGTGCGGGTGATTGGGATTGTGGCCAAGTGTACCATGAACACAGCAAATCCAATGGGGAGTGGTGCCCTTGAGAAATTAATTCCAACAACAAAAACATCAGAAAAAATAAATTAAAAAAAAAAAGAATAACTATGCACTTGTGACATACCAAATACCATTCATTTACACGTGAAGCCAATAATTCAATCTCAAAAAGTTATTATAAATTACAAAAAATGAATTAAAATGAAGAAAGATAAGGAAGAAAGAAGCAAGCTGGATTCTTCACGAAGTTCCCCAACAAGAAGAAAAAGGCACCATCCTTGTAGGCCAATAAAATGTGTTTTGCCTATTAGTCAAATACAATAAAGCCCACATCACAACCACATCTGCTCAAGTCTCTGTAATCTCAAATCTAAGGCAACAAAGCTTATTATATTAGCTGACGAATCTTCTCAGTGAAGAGAAAACACAAAGCAAAAGAGACACTTCAAAAAGCCGTGTACTTGGGTTAATGTGTGTTGGTGGACACAGTTGATTCAAAGGTTGCCATGAATGGGGTTGGTCGCCAGTGTGAGGAGAGGACTACGGCAATGGCAAAGCACCACCAGTAGCTGCCGGTGGAGCCATGACTGATTGGTCAAGTTTGGGCCAACAACGAGCAAGTGGGTCAAATTTTTAATGATTTGGTAAAAATAAATATTTTTAATTTTAAATATATTTTTACACATTTACCCTTCTATCTAACGCTATACGTATTTTTATATTAACTATAGGGGAGGTATATATAATTACATCACTATATTTTATCTAGGTGTTAATACACCTAACTTCAGGGGAGGTTCCTAAAAATTACCCTTATTCCAATCTACTCAGGGACAAATATTTAAATTGTATCATCACCGATACATAGATTTGTAATGTAATATTATAATAACTTCCGATGTTATTTGCGTGCTGCTACAATTTGGGCTTCGGTCTCGTACAATTAATTAGGCACATAAATTATTTGTAGCCAAATTTTAGTTAATTATAAAAGGTTCAAAATATAAGATCTAATTGCCAGGAAAGAATAACCACAACACTGAAAATCTTGCATAAATTCAAAATTAACGATTTCTTTAAACCCTAGCATACATGATGGCTTGCTTATCCTCAGTGGGACTAATTTCATAAAAATGCTTCAAATAATCACCAACTACCACTTTCCTGAAACCACCACCACCATCTTGTCCAGCAGAATCGTCTACCGGCTCCGGCACGATCTCGGTCCATGATGGCGGGTTATAGAACAAAGCCACCGAGAATCTTTCCACTTCCATTTGTGTCACAACTCTATGCCATGGGCTCTTCAACCACCCATTGCTCATAATTTCAAGAAAATCTCCCACGTTCACTAGCAATGCATCGGTTGGCCACGGCAGTGTTAGCCATTTCTGATCTCTTAGCACTTGAAGCCCACCGGTGGCGTCAAATTGCATCAAGAGAGTCAACGCACTGGCGTCTGAGTGAGGCGTAATGCCTTGTGCTAGGTCAGGCCTCGGACATGGAGGGTAGTAATTTACTCTCACATTAATCTCACTATTAGTGGGATCAAAGTATTTTACAAAAACATTTCTTTCCAGCGATAATGCCTCTGCCAGGGCTTGCAGCAACTCGTCCAACACTTTTCTTGCTTCCAAGACGTACCTTTCTGTCACTTGCCTGCAATGATAGTATATGTTGATAATATGTTGACTTATCACAAAGCATTTAGATTTTGGACGTAAGAAGTTTAACAATTTAAAGATTGATTCAGTAATAAATGATGAGTCCTCTCTTGTGCTTTCGCATTGCAATTCTGAGACAAAGTTACGCTTCTGTTGCATTATAAATATCCATTAATTTTTGCAATTATAGATTTACAGAACCTCCATGATAGTTCACACGAAAGACTTAGGTCATTAGAAAGCTATTACTACATTTAAATAAAATTTAAGCAACTTAAATTAATATTCAATACTATCATAGTGATGAACTGGGAAGACTCAAACCTACCCACGCTGCCACGCACACAAAGAAACATAATTTACTGTTCAACTACTGAATGCTCCTGGTAATAAGAGTAGCTAGCGACGGAGCCAGAAATTTAGTTCGCTCGAGATAATTTAATAATGAATTCAATGTAAGTGATCACTTCTTCAATTCATAAGCCATTTAAATTAATTTCACAAGGAGCAGGGGTTTAATTTTTTCAACTATTATTGGAAAATTTAATTATTTTTACGGGAGCAAGGACTTAAATAATAGATATAATTTAGAAGATTTTTTAATTAAACGGGCAGCTGCCCCTACATGCCCAATGCTAATTCCATCACTGGATAAGATGACAATTGCGTGCATATAAAAATTATATTTACAAATTCTCATGCATGCACGATGTGTGTATGTGTGTGTATATATATACACTCGCCTTTTCTAGTGCGGACGTCTGTATTTATTTTTTATTCGGACACATTTTAAAATTGCGGAGCTTAAAAACACTAGTTTTTAATTATTTAAAACCACGTGATTTTATAATTAATTTAATAATTGACTTTTTTAAACTGCATGGTTTAAAAGTATGTCTGCATTAAAAATAATGCAGGTGTTCACACCTGAAAATGACACACACACACACACACACTGAGGCCATCCTCGTTTTGTTAAAATAAAGATACACGTTAAAATAAATTTTAATATATTGAAGATTGTACTTTTTTATCTATTAATATATTAAAAAATATATTTTTTAATTGTTAGTAGTATCCTTATTTTGTTAAAATGAGAATATCTTTACCAAAGAATTATTATTATTATTATATTCAAGTGTGATACCTGTATTTTTTTAATATAAACACGCTCTTCAACTATAGAGTTTAAATGTGCTAAAAATTAACTTTTTAAAACCCTATAATATAAAGTATATTCGTATAAAAAAATAAAAACATCCATATATATATATATGCGCGCGTATATATAAACAAATAACAAAATCGGAGTTCTATACGTAAGTAACCTTGTGTGGAATTGACTATCCTTGTGTTGATGTTATTTTAGTTTATTTTTTTTCCATAAATCTGCATCAGTTGGCGTACATTCACTCATCCACATAATGTGGTTGAGCAATGAGCCAAGCCATAAAGGTGGTTCAATTATTTTAATTAAGAGAGTTTAATATAATTTGACAAGATAGGAAAAAGTAATCTTCCACTAGCGCTTTGATGTCAAAATCGTTAGCCATTTTAGACTTGTTTCGTCTCCCGATGCTAAAATTAAAAGTTGACTTGTGATAATAATGCCAAATCCAAGGTTAGAAAATGACTCTTGAAAATGTAAATATTTATGTCAAATTTGTCCTCGACGATTTAGTTTTCTATTTGTTATTTTTTATTTTTTTCCCCTGAAATTGCTCTTTACGATGAGCTTAAGACAGCAAAATGGTTCGATTGAATTTCTTAATGATGAGTTTGTTTGTTCATCACAAAATTAATTGAAAACAAACAGCAAAAAAATAATTAAGTAGGCGTTTAGTTAACGTACCTAAAATTCTCTGGTTTCTGAGGCCAAACATTGAGCCCTTCATCTCCTCCCACAGGAGCTGCCTTCATGGTCAAACGATCAATCCAATCCAACGGCTGATCTTCCGACTTCACAAAATTCCGGCCATATCCCATATTATCAATCTTCCCATACGATCCAACGGTCTGTTTTTTCTCTTCAAAAGACAATCCAAAAAATGATTTCACAACGTCCTTAACTCCATGCAAAACACAAGAGCTTATGCCATGTTCCGTAATCAAACACAAGCCCCAGTCTCTAACACCACCGGCTAGCTTGGCTAGCTCTTCAGCTCGACCCTCGGGATCTGACGATTTTGCCCTTAATTTAGCCACGTTTATCACAGGAAGTGCCTTTGGTGAGACGCCTGAACTGTGGGAGTCATCGTCAATTGGGTTCTTCTTAGAGGGGGCACGTATGAACCTCTCCGGCAATTGGGTTAGCCCTTGGCGGGCAAGTTCTTGGACCACCGGCACTGTTGAGGTTTTCCGGTGACCATCTTGGTCTATGAAGGTGACGTGATGGCAGCAGCCACCGTCGTTATATTTCTCCATCTTATTATAATGAATAATTATTTGTATACGGGGTATGTATGTTTTTAATTAAAATGATTTCAATTAATTTGTTTGTAGATGTGGTGCCTAGGCTAGACGGTGGACACCATTCAAAATGGATTACCGTAATTCTGCAACAACACGTGTAAACCATTCAGACGGTCGGTGGAAATCAACTAGGCTTTGTATTAATTTGTGACGTTATCTAATCTAATTATATGGCTTTGGCATGTGAAATGACCATTCGATTGCTTGCACTATTTCATATCGCCTCCTTTATTTCTCTTATTTACTTTATAATTATTTATTTTCATTTAATTTACTTCCTGTATACAGGGACATATTCAGGAAAAAAAAAATGATTCAGCGTCGACTAAATTAGATAATAGCAAAAATGGAAAGAAAAAAATAATATAAACATTTTCATAATATTTTGTGCTGGAGTTATTATAGCGAAACATTTTCATAATCATAATGTTCGGTTCAAACTAAATTTATTATTATGAGAATGTTGCAACTTAATAGAAATATTGTTACAAAATTATTGTTTTCATCTATTTATTCATAGTGCAAGTGATATAGGGTAAAGTATACACTTCACTAATAATTAAATAATAGATATTGATAAAAGAAATATTTTAAGAAACTAGCACATTTATTTATGCGGTGTTAGGAATATGTAAAGTCATTCTAAAAGTTTAAATGTTTGCATTGTCTTTAATTTTTTTTTCTTAATGTAAATTCTACAAATACTATATTATGATTTGGTAAAAACTCTAAATAATGAATCATTGTCCAAAATAACTTTTAAAAAATATTTATTCTATCTTAAACGTTTAATATAATGTAGCATATATATATTTTTTACAACAAGCAAATAATTATTATTATGTAAATGCAAGTTTTTTGATGCAGAATCTAGAAAATTATAACTTATTATAGTGTAGAGTTTATTCGTATTTAAAACTAGCTCAAACTGAGATTAAAATTTTTAGAACTATATGAAAATTATTCTTATAAAGATGTTTAACAATATTATTTTTAATTAAAGGGTGAGCTTTTACAGATTAAAAATCCAAAAAATATTTCTCTTTTATTTTTGCAATAATTTTATTTGCCAGCGGGAGCTTGAGTCCTTCCTAATTATAAAATAATATCTCTTTTAAGTTGTGGTGCAGAAGTTCGTAACACACATATGCTTTGAGAGGTGATATTGTTTTTATTTTATTTTTTCAGAAAACAAACAAATTCAGGGGCCGAAGTCTAATCGAGAAAACAAAAGTTCACGGGCTGGGCTTTCTGCCAGTGAGCCCATTTTGCTTATTTCGAAGCTCTCCCATATCCATACGAGTGCAGCTTTTAATACCGCCCTAAAATCTTTATAACAGCTCTTTTGATTTTTAATTTCTAAAATACTACAGTTTAATTTATAAAAACATGAATTTATATATTAAAATTAAGGGTCAGGCTACAGTGCAACTGTGGTACCGTGGCACAGTTGCACCAGTTGTTGGATCCACTCAAATGAGTGGGGTCCACTTGAATAAGTGGGAATCCAACGATTGGGTGCAACTGTGACACGGTACCACAGTTGCACCACAATTTTATCCTAAAATTAACAATATTTTCATAAACTTCGCCCTTAAAAAGTACTTCTTTAATTTTTAAATTCATACAAATCTTGAAATCTTCTATTATTTTTTATTATATAATTTCTATTTCAATAAACCTAAACTCTTATAATTTTCTTTGAAAAAATATTTTTTTCAATTTAATTTAAATTTAAATTATGATCTAGTTTAATTTTTGTTAATTGTTTCATAATTTTTTAACGAACTTAATAAAACGGTGAGTTCTAGAAATTGAGGAAGTAGATAATTATAGGAGGAAACAAAAATAAGCCACAATAATATATTGCCACACAAAATTAGTGCTTTTTGTTATCTTCGCATATAGAACTCATCATTACTAATTTGTATAAAATTAGTGTTTTTACTCATTGAAAATTTTAATCTATAAAGAAAAATGGCTATGCCTTTTTTTTTGTTTGAATTTTCCAATAAAAATTCTGCTAACAGTTATACAGTTTTTATGAATTTTTAAGTAAAAATTCTATTTTTTTAGTAAAAATATTATTATTTTTTCTATATTTTAGTATCCATAATTATAATTTAATTTAGGAGTATTTTAATAATTAAAAATTATTTTTTAAAATAAATTTAATGAGTTCAAATAGCCATACTCTAAAATTATTCTCATATAAAGAAATAGCTTAGAGACATGTTTTCACAGGGTTTGGACCATCAAAGAACTGGGCCTGTCCCAAAAAGGTAATTTTGAAAATGTTGTCAAAGTACTTACAAATAACCATATTTTTAAAACATAAAATAATTGGAAATCAAATATTTACTCACTTTTTAAAAAGAATTTTAACAAATTATAATAATATAGAATGTGTTGATAATCACTTTAAATTTCACTGTGGATAATATTTCATTGTTATCAAATAATTACTTTGCACTCCCTCTTGTTTACTGAAAAGTGAAAAAATTAGAAATTTTGAAATTTTAACATATAAGTCTAATATATTTCTACTATTTACACTTAGAGTATATTTTTATTATTTATATTTGAATATTAAACCATAGTTGATTATTACAAAAAAATTTAGCATTGTCATTTGTTCATATTATTATTGATAAATTAATATTTTTTTTATATATTCAAATTATTTACTATAGACTAAATTGATATTATATTATTTTCAAAAAATAAAAAATATTTTATGTATTAAAAAGTTTTTTTAAGTTATTGCTCTTATACTGTCATTAATTTTAATGATAAAGTAGATTAATTGATCAAAATATAAAATTTAAAAATAATCTAAAATTATGTGTCACACCTTTGACTATTTTACTTTTTTAAAAAATAATAGAGATGTCAATGTTAATAACCAAAGATAATACATCCCTGTCATTGAAACAAGTTCCGTATTAAATTTAAAGACTAAGTCATATATGGACAAAATACGGGATACCATGCACTAGGTGGACGGTAGCTGGACCCCATTTTTATTTTAGTTCTTTCTTTCTTTCTTGTTTTTATATATATTTACTTTCAAAATAAAATTGATTACACAAACACGAAGGCCAATCCTTGTCCCGATACTACTGCAAAGGGTGCAGAATCGGTGGAGGCTTACGTTGTGCAATACGATTGGCAGGCATTTGGCTAAGCATGCATGTGGCAGCGGTGTTGGTGCTCCGCATGGTCGGTGCTGCCGTGGCACTCCAGTACGCTCGTCCGTACCCAGTACTTTACATAATCGATAGTTTTTAACTCTAGGTCCCACTTCGTTATATACCACTTCACACGTGGCTTTCGCTGCTGTCATAGGATAAGATCGTAATCTTAGATTGCATTTTTATTTCGCATTAATTCAGATAAGTCTTTTAAATTTTGTAAGGATATTTTACTCTATTAATAAAAGCGCTTTCTTTTCCCTTTTTTTTGTTTTTTTTTTAAATCACTGCTGTATTAATATAAGCTAATTGGATTTATAATTTACAAATCACATACTTATAATTAGAATTTTGTCATAACCTCTTATATCAATCCGGACACGACAAAATATAACAATCAAATTTTAATTTTTAAATATGTGAAAGAATTTTTTTCCCATTAATACACATAGAGTAATTCAAATCACTTCTTACACCGGGGGGGGGGGGGGGATGGTTCATGATCAAGAACATGAATTAATTTGGCAAATTAAAAAATGAATTAGTGTATGGCATAATTTGAGATGTCTTCAAGAATTTAAAAAAAAAAATCAAATAACATAATGGAAAAAAAAGTATAAATTTTGTTGAAGTCTAGAAAATGTGTTTTGGTAGAATAAACATAATAACAATCAAATTTGCATGGCACTCAGGGTGAAAGACTGAAAAAGAAAAAAAAAAAAAAGGAATTAGCACAAAGAAAGTAATTATGAAATTAATGGACCATATGTGCTGCAACAGGACGAAGGTTCCTTTCAATGCTTCAATTAGTGGAGACTGGAGAGAGAGAGCTTGCTTTTAAGGGTAACACATGGAATGGAAATAGGGAATTTGCTTATTTAATTATCTTCATTGCATGTCCATTTTTACCATAACAATTGTCGATTGGAAGGAAGTTTTTGCACATGCGTTTCAAAATAATGTTTTAATTAATCTTCATTCTTGTGGATGTGGTCTCTTTGACTTGGTACTAGCGTTTCTTTCTTTTCCTAGGTCTTATTCTACTTTAAATTCTTTTATTAATAGGTAATTGATTGAAAAAAAAAAGGTTGAATCGTGTCATAATAAACTTATTCTAAGTAAGGCCTTCATAAATTTTTTATTGTAAATATTAATAAATTAATTTTAAAATATTTCTTTTAAAAAATCATTCATTCTGGGTATTTGATGGATCATGGATAAGAGGTTGTAATACTTTGAAACATATTACTGTCTTCAATCATGACATTGAGAAGCTTCGTTCATATTTATGAAGAAAAATATTTCATCACCTTCCTGTTTATGGATCATGTGGTAGGTACCTATCCACTTGTTTTTCAATTTACGCTCAAACAATAATGTTTCCATGGATATATCACTATGATGAGTAAATCGTCTTTGAAAAAAAGAAAAAGAAACTATATATAGTATATCCGCAAATGTGTTTGATCAATTATGTTTTCAAGTAAAATTATTTGATGAGAAAATATGTATCATTTGGCATCTTCAATCATTCTTATAATCAATAAAATTATCTTTTAAGAAAGGGTTTAAAATGGATAGTTACAGGAAACCTAAAAGTAGTTACTTAATGCTAAATACTTTTAAAAAAAAGTAATAAGAAGTACTTTTTGAAAGAGAAATATATTTATATTTATATTTCAATTATTTAAATATATTTTTCACGTAAAATAATTACTTAGTCACATGCATATGCAAATTAACATAACATAATATATGTAACTTCACTTTTTTATTTCAGAGGGTGGTGTCATTTAAATTCAATGAGATGATATACATATTTATACATCCCTCGTCCACTTTAATTTTATCAAGGGGGATAGATCGATTTAAATTGTAAAAAAAAAAGGGAGAAAAAAGAAGTAGAAAAATAGACATTGGAAATGGTACCAAAGATCACAAGTGAGAATTGATTAAAAATGAGGATTAAAAGAGAATTTAGGTTGAAATGCGTGCGCACGTGCAAACATGTGTGTGAAAATGTGGAAGGCCGCAGTGGTGGGTAGATACAATTTTAATTTTTTACATGCATCTATCTATGCACACGTGCCCACATGTGTGCCAGATTTTTTTTTAAAAGCAGAGCAGTGAAAATGTGATGGCATGTGGATTCATAAAAACCCAGTCAACTTCTTCTGTTTTCCCCCCAATAAACTTCTTCAATTATTTATTTTCTGCTTCTGCCAAATTTGTAGACTGGGTAAAATTATCTTACAAATACAGTCGTTGTATGGTGGGTATAATGGCATGTCACAATACTGCTAATTGGTACTTAGATTTTGTAATAGCCTTTAATAATACTGCTAATTGGTGCTGAGATTTCATTCGCAACGTGGCACGCAAGTGGTAGCTGTGGTCCTATTGACAACCCTAGATAGTTAATAACTACTTTTTCTTAATGAAAAAGCCGTGCTTTGATATCTAAAATTGTCTAAACACAACACATGCTAAAATTGAAGTGGGAAATGATAGAAATATGAGCGAGATGGGAAGCACCAAGCACTAAAGTTTGTCTACACAATAAATAGCCTTACATTTTTTATATGTTTGTAAAAAAAAAAAAAAAGTAGAAATAACAATAATTATTTAGAGGACCACATTCATTGAAATTTATATAAAGGTATTTGAGATTTAGATTCAAAAAAATAATTAGAGTAACAATTTTTATTAAATACAAAAGGTTTTGATAGTATAAATAGCTCTATTATGATGTAATCTAAATATTTAGATCGAGGAGGAATCTGGTTTGTCTCTAAATAAGTAGAAGAAAAATATTGGTTTAGCATTAGCTAGAGGTGGGAAGATAGGTGGATTACGACACGATTAATAAGTGAGGACCACGTATAATTAATTCCTCCAACTAAAAACAACCATATTAATCAAACAAAGAAATGCATGTCACCCTAAGAAAAGCATGGGAGAAAGAGATAAATGGGCGCAACTGCGCGCAAGAGGATATGTGTCCATATACTGAGGAAGAGAAAATGGACGCGTAGCCAGTTTTGTTAAGAGGGTACACAGTTGCCTCGCTGTCTTGCATGTGAAATAGTTGTGGCTTGCTTGCTTGGCCTCTTCTCTCTCTTACATGCATCCACCAGTATAACCTCAACCCCCCACCCAACTGGCACTTTTGATTCATTCACATTGAGAGCTGAACGCTATAACTCTTTGTGTCGAGACAAAACAAACTCTAGGATTCTACTTTGATTTTCCCTTTGGTTTTTTCCACACCTATTACTAGTACTCCGCTCTATATAGGTGTTCCAAGTTTTGTCTCAAAAGTTACATTGTACATATTTATATGTACATATGTTTTTCTCATCTTAGCTTACTCTACCCATTTGAGAGAATCAACAAAGCTAGAAGGAATTTAAAAGAAGAAAAAAATGAATGCGTTGGCTTCAGAATGCAGTAGTGGCTGTGAATCCGGATGGACTCTGTACTTGGAGCATTCTTCACATAGAAATGCTAGTGGCCGTAGTGGTGGCTTTTGTCATGAAAATTACTATGAAGAGAAAAAATATAGTGTTAAGCATAATGAACATGTCGTTGATGATGATGAAGAGGATTTGTCAATGGTTTCTGATGCATCTTCAGGGCCTCCACATTTTAATGAAGATGAAGAAGTTGGCTACTTCAATGATGTTAAAGCTACTACTAAACTGCCTAATAATGGTGGCAAGAGGCTGAAAAACAAAGAACAACGATGTCGCGAAAAGGAAAAACTTCCTTGTTTTCTTGATGATACTGCAAGCTCCCCAGTCATCAACTTCTCCTCCAAGGTAATTACTAATTAATCAGCCATGTTTAGAACAATGCAAGACCAAAAATAATATTTGTTTTTTCTTGGCATGATATGTGATACCTTCTTATATGTTAAATGAGTTGTATTAACAATAATTTTGCAGAACGATTTTGCTCTCACCAATACTAATCAGGCTTCAATGGAGAGTATGTTAGATTATTCTCAAGCATTTTCTGCAACTCATTTTCAGGTACCTAGCTAATACTCAGTTTGAACATTTTTAATTCTGGTCCAATTATTTTGAACCAAATGAAGCATGCATGTGTATAACTTGCAGGGTAGATCTGCAATATTCCAAGATCGTTTTGGTTTCTTACAACCTTCGCTTTCAGGAAACCATCTTCAAAATAACCAGTTGAGTAATAATTTTCATTTATTTTTTTCTTGTATATATTCTGATAAAATGCATCAAGCTCCAAGCTCATTGAAAGTTTCAATTATTACAGGTGGTGTTAAGGTCATAAACAAAGGATATCATGATAAGGTGATTTTCATCGTTAGTTTCCTGCTGCTGCTGCCGCCCACTGCAATGTTGTTGGTGTATGAAAGTTGCGGTTAAAGAAATGGCTTCAATGTAAAAAAGAAAGCTCCAGATCTCTCAAAGAGGATCTTGTTGCTTTTTCTTTTCTTTTTAGTTTTTTCTTTTTACCTGTCAGGAGGAAACAACCTGAGAGCATAATGAGGGAAATAAATTTCTTGTTTTCAAAATTTCAATTAATCTGATGGAGCCCCATGCTCTCTTAATATTATCAGAACGACTTGCTAGCTCTTACTTTTATCTGCTAAGTTCAAAACTCGAATAAATAAATAAATTAATTAATTAATTAATATCCTTATTTGCATTCTGGATATAGTTTGACAGATTCTGTTTCCATTTGTTGCCACCATTCTCAGTTTTGATCAGAACTAAATTCTCAACGTATTTGATTGTTTGTCACATATAATTGTTTGCGTGTGAGATTAGGTACGTAAAGAATCCCATTATTTCAGACAAATCCCAAATAAATTACCCACTTGAATAAACAATTATTCAAGATATCAAATCTTTGACCGATAATTAAGCAACCTAGGTCCCAATGCAATGTCACCATTGAGTCATAATTATTTTAAATGAATAGTACCGAGATTCTTTTGGCAATTATTTAACCCATAACTTTAATAATTCACATAAAACAGGACAAATGCAAGTACCATCATGTAATAACCACTTGTTTGGTGGCCATTCACTGGATTACATTTCTCATCCAAACAATATTTGATTAGGTGGGATTTCACCAAATCTTGAAAAAAAACTTTTGCACGGTAATGAGGACAAGGCCTCAATGTCTAAGTCTCAAGACAAGCCTAAAATTCACATTAAAATGGGGGAAGAGCTAGGGTACAGCTGCCGTCAACTATATTATATCATATTCCGTGTCATTACGAATTATAATTTTTTCATTACATCAAAATTTTTTTATTATCAAATGAGACATATTGTAGTATTATTAGAGTACATGCATTATCAGTTACTTAGGGAGCATTTATTTTTTTATCCAAAATTTCAATGGATATAAATTTTATTGAAGTCTGATTGCGTATGAATACATATGTCAAAATAATATTTTTTTATGTCTAAATATAATTGGTAAGTTTTTATTTTTATAAATTCAAAATATCTTAAATCTAATATTTTTATACTTATGATCTTGAAAATGTTAGATATGCTTGAAGTTTAAATAGGTATGTGCTTATAGTGTTTTTCAGTATAATAGTATTTATATGTTATAAATATTTATAAGGTAAGTATTTGGTATATAATTTATGAAAAATAATTTTAATAATATTATTTTTTATAATTTAACATAATATTTATACATTAAAAATTTGTTATCTATTAATAAAAAACCTTTTTTTTAAATTCAAATTGAACGTATGTTAAGTACTTAATACAAAGTAAGATTTAAGATCAAGGATAATTGTAATATGACATCTAATAGGTAGGTAGGAAAAAAATTATATTTAATGAGGTTATCTTTGAGAAAAAAATTAATTTTCTATTCAAATATTTTATCATTCAGATAAAAGTTAAGAGGTTATATTTTTTCCATTCAAATAAAAATGTCTTATAATAAGCCTTCGAATACAAAAAAAACAAACAAGTAAAAATATTAAAACATCTTAAATTAAACTAATTAAGATTTCAAATGTAAAAACAAACAACCGACAAACAACCCTACTGTTTCCCTTTTTTAAATTGTTTATATATGTCAAATTTTGATTAGACCGCTAAAATTGTTGTCATCGCAGATGTAGTGAAGCATTTCCCATGAAAATAAATGAGACAGGATGATGGGAAGTTTGAAGGGTGAAGGGCAGTGAGATCACAGTTTCAGAGATGATGAAGGAAATGACAAAACTAAATGTTGGAATATTTCGTATGCAATCTCCATAACCCTTTTTTGAAGCCCAGGAGATCCTGCCTGTGATCTTCCTGACCCAATGGAACATGCCTACAAAATTTAATTAATATTTTGCTCTTTATCTCATTTGGAAGGATCTTAGTTTTCTATAATCAGATTTTATAATAAATGTTTCTTTATGCAATTTTTTGCTCCCCCCAACCCTGTCTGCTTTGAAGCTGTCATTGGACTTGGTGTCATGCACAATTATATGTCTTCATTGAAATAATTTGATTAAAATAAAGAAGCTGTGACATTTCTTAATTCTCATTAACATTATAATAATTAGATCTCCATTGAGAAGGTTGTTAAAGATAAAGAAAAGAAATATAAATATATATGCAAACCACCTTGGGAATTTTAGGATGTCAAAGTTCAGAGTCAAAAAATTACAAAGAGAGGAAGGAGAGAGAATCCAAAAGACAAAGAATAAAATATATATAAATTTGAAGCTTTGCATCAAATTGGATAAGGATATAATTGAAGTATGGGAAAAACATCTATGTTGTTTCAACCACCACCAGAACAGAAACTTCAATTTTCTGTAACTTACAGAGGGGGAAAGGAGTGGCTTTGTTTTTTTTTCTATTCTTAAAGCTAATTTCAATTCCTGTCTCCCAATGCTGTTTTAACTCCAAGTGTTTCCGATTTGCATGACAAAATTCTCTTGTCCCTTATCGTCTTCATTGATGCCACTCATGCATACACGATTAGTCTAATCCCAGCTGCAATGAATTGAATCTGGTTTTGGATTGTTCTAGACTTTGTGTAATCAAGATTAAAACTATTTCGAGTTAAGAAATTTAACGGATCAAGCTTTTGATGACTTGGTTTAAACATCTAAACTCATGATGAAGTGAAATATTTAAATTTAGAATGAACTAAATCTACTTCTAAATATTCACATTTTACAGATATACATAAATATCGAAGACAAAAGGCAAAGTATTTTACCATACGACTGCATGATGGTTTCTATTTAATTTCCAAATTTTTATTGTTTCAATAACTGGAGGGGGGTCAAAAAAAAAAAAGAAAAGCGAGAGCTTATCCCTTAGCCATGTGCCACGGCTACAAAGGTTTTTCAAACTTCTTACTTAAGCAATGGAAAAGGTTTTTCATATATATTTTTTTTAAAAGGATTTACAATAATATCACAATAAACAAATTTGGGTGGATTATAAAAAAAAAAAAATTGTTTCTATCACAAGACATTTTTGTCGAATGAAGCCCTTAATCACTCACATTAACCCTTTGATCAACTAGTGACTCCAGCAAAATCTCCTTGAAGTCGAGTATCTACGACTTGTGCAATCGGGTACCACTGCCACCCTACCGATTTCTACATTCAATCTTTCTCTCATTCAAATCAAGTGAAACATTTATTATCCAAAAAGAGAAAAGTTAGCGACAACATAATTTTTCCCGGCTGATTATTCATATCACTCTTGTATCCATATCGAATTTAATGACATTATTAAGATTTTTATTTTTACTAGTTCTGTATTGCAGGAATCTTGCGTGTCTCGTTGTATATAATCGAGTGTAATAATTATAAATTATGCATATAATACATGCATAATTGATGAAATTACTAACAACCGTTTCTTGTAGCAGTCACCGCATACAACAATTAATTTGCTTCCTCATTTTAATACCATAGGTATTAAATTTCGCCAGAGAGGGAGCAGCAAGTGTGTCTCTTTTGAGTAGAAAGTTGGCCAACAAGCAATTAAAAGATGTTGGGAAAAGGTGGTTTTGGAGGACCAAACTATATGTAATGGAGTTTGGCAGCATATATATATATATATATATATATATATTCCTAAAGGCTTAACATATCCTACTTTTATTTTATTTAATCAATTTTTTAATTAAATGGTTGATTTCGTATGCCATGGCCCATGATTAATTCTCTAATTAAAACGTTTCAGAAAATGAAGAGAAGGGATAAACATGTTATTTATTTATTTTTAGTTGAATATTTGTGTACAAAATCACAAATCATCAGTAATTGGATTTTGGTGTGGGGGGGGGGGGGGACGTCGTGCACAAACAAAATAGGATTAATTATTCATCAAATCAAAACTAAAAATTCAATTGCTCATAATCTCATAATTAAGGAAATAGAGTTCCATTATTGAACAATTAATCGATTTATCACTTTGGCAAATTCAATTGTTTGATTTTGGGTTCAAATCGTCGCAGTGGAACTTTTAAATTTTTTCTTTTAATTTTTGGGATTTTTTTACTTGTGTCCACTAGGAATTGCTATAGAGGTTCATATCAAGTCATGAACGTATACATAATTTTGTCATCAGTAATTATCTGGACTTAACCTGAGTCTATTCCCGGGCCTGTTTCAAATTTGCTGTTTAGCTAAACATATGGTAATTCTAAGAATTAAACGTTGCCATCCAGTTTCAGTTAATTATGAACAAAATTAGTAAATAATCTCACGCGAAACTAATATAATAACCAATAATTAATCAACTGTTCTTGAATTCTAGTGCATCTTTTTGATCCAAGAAATACTTTAGCTCATCATAATTGTAGGCACATCATTAATCCATCTAGACGCCCATATTAACACTAGGCAAAAGATAAATGCATGTATGGTGATATCTAACCCTCTCTTCAATCTATCTCATAAGCCCTTGATACTAATTTTCATTTTACCTTTGTACGAAATTACTAGAAAGGATATCGAAAAGTTTGTTGCCACTGCCACAAATTGAAGCTGCATCAATTGGCAGTGGCTGGTATGCTGGTTGGGTTAGTCATCAAATTGGCTTTTGTTATAAGGTTTTGATTCAATCGTTACAACCCGTTTGAAAAATTACAGATCTGAGTCAACAACCCAGTTATTGAATGCTTGGAAGTTAGAACTGTATTCCTGTTGTGTCTTCAATTTTCAATTCCTTCCAACTCTACATTTAACCCAATCTTTATATGTCTTTTTTTTTGTGTGGGGGGGATTGTTTGATTAGACGGCAACCGACATGCTTAACGTGCGCATGAAATATTTAATTGATAATTTAAAAGAGGAAGTGAGAAAATTGATAAAACTAGTAATGAAGGTGTATTAAGAATTATGTGTATGATATTGTGAGAAAAAAACTATTCTAAAACTTTGTCCGGGCATAAATTGAGAAATGAGAACTGATGAAATAAATTGAGGGAATTAAATATTACCACACCAATTAAATAAAACAATTCTCCTTCTAAGTATGTCATTTTTTTTCTCTCTCGAAAACAAAAGGGTTGATGATGATATTGTTGATGCAGAAACCTGGTCTTGTAGAGTTGACTAGATTGTCTCGTCAACGCTCAAGTTTGCTCTGGTTGGGGCGTTACGCTATTCGTTCCTTTCTCAATTGATTGGATTTTGTAACCTTAACCAACCTCGTTCCTTTCCTTTTGACCTGCACTCACAAAAGGGGATCAGGGGCGCCAGTGGTTTTTCCGGTGATAACCCTCTGATGCTTAAGTCAGCATGTATGATTTCGAGAAAACGTTGGACTATAGATCTATGCAAGCTAACAATTGTCAGATGAAGAAAAGGTTTTTTTAAAAGTTTATGAAAATGAGTTTTGAATTCAAAATGGTAGAGTTTCCCCTTCTTTTTCTGTTTTTTCTCCCTTTTTTCTGTCGTTTTTCGGGGTTTCATAGGCGGCCTTCCCTTGTGCCCGATTTTTAAGTAGTGGTTCTCTGGTCAACCTATAGCTGTACACCGAAAAGGGATCTAGTGCCATAACACTGCTCATTATTCACAGAGCAGAGGAGATTCCACCTCAACCGAATGAAAGCACGTGTGGGTGGTGCTCTTTTATTCACCCAAACATAAATGTTTTTAGTAATCATTGATATAAGAAAAATACTAAAAGATGACAGAAAGAAGACAAAATATATGAAATCTATTTTATTTTGAAACATTTATTTTTCATAAGATTAATATATATAGATAGAGACACCATTTATAAAATCGAAAGATCGTTAGTTAAATCAAAAAAAAAATTAAAGGTAGTCTGTTTGTCCCAAATTGCACTTTTAAAAAAAAATAAAAAAAATTTACACTTTGTAAAAAAATAAAATCATGAACATTGATTTTCTATTTTTCTTTAATAAAAAATGACTATTTTAAAATTTCACCTTAGACATGACGAGTTGTCTATTTTTCAATGACATTATATCAAATATTTTAAAATTTAATTTACGAGCATGCAAAAAATAATTGGGTCGTTTGTCGTTTTATGACAAAATGGTATGATGTTCTTTTAAATTAACAATAGATAACATGACATCCATATTACTTTTACGAACGATAAAGTATAAGTAGTATGCACCAATGCATACTATTTATGATATGTCGTTTGAATTTTGGAAAAATAAAAAAATGACACATCAGGTATAGTCTTATATAATATACCTTGGGAAGACATGATATACATTTATTTTTGCTTAACAACGACATGTCATCCACTATGTTAAATTCAACATAACTTCAATAAAAGTAAGAGATCATTTGTTTTTTAACAATTAAATAAAATAACAAACTATTTGAATCATTCTTATATTTTTGCATGTTTGTTTTCTCTAACATTGAAAATAAGCTATTTTTATATTTGGATAGAACAAAGGAAAAGACATTAATTTGAAAATCATGCTTAATTACAAATATATACTTTTTTGTTTATATGTGTATACTCATACTTTGGGCCTTATATAAGAATTTGATCTCTCGGCCTCTCATTGGGCTTATTCCAAATTTGGCCTAGTAATGTAAAAACTATACATGTTATATGTAATACATTTTATTTGAAATATTTATTTTTTTTCATAATATTAATATGTGTGGATAAAGATATCATTTATAAAATCAAAAATTGAAAGATCATTAGCTAAGCCAAAATAAAATCAAAGGTAGCCTATTTTTCATGAATTGTATTTTTATTAAAATAAAAAATAAAAGATTTGCACTTCACAAAAAATTGAAAAAAAAAACAAAAGAAACACACCATCAACATTGAATTTATATTTTTCTTTAATAAAAATGAATATTTTAAAATTTCACTTTAGACATGACGAGTCATCTATTTTTCAACTACACTGCATCTAATATTTTAAATTCTAATTTGCAAGCATGTTGAAGATGATGGGTCGCTTTTCGTTATATGGTCAAACAACTCAAGTTACATAAAAATGAAATGATATTTAGATTATATTCACGAGCAACAAAGTGTGAATAATAGTGCCAGCGCATACTATTTGTGACCTGTTATTTGAATTCTGAGACAAAATGACAAGAGTTATTTAATGGATAGATTTCTTGATGGCATGGCATATATTTTTATTTTGCTTGACAAATGACAACAACACGTAATCCATCAAGTTGAATTCCATGTGATTTTGATGAAAGTAAGAGATTTTTTATTTCTTAACAATTAAATAAAATAATAAATTATTTCAATTATTCATATATTATTGCTTGTTTATTTTCTCTAATACTGAAAGTAAGTTATTTGTATACTTGGGTAAAACTAAGGAAAAGACTTTAATTTGAAAATCACGCTTAAATTTTACACACACACACACACTCTTTGGGCTTTATTAGGTGTGGACATATTTTAACTGAATCAATTCAAACCGACAATTTGGATCGGTTTCATTAGTAAAAATCTGGTTTTGGTTTATTGGATTGCAAACCGACATCACTTGGTTTGGATTTCGGTTTAGAAGGATTCTAAATCGATTCAAACCGATCAAATCCAGAAAATTTTAATAGCTTTAAGACATGTGATGTGTCAATTCATTAATGGATTATTAACAAAAGAAAGGTACACTTTCATACACAATAGCATACTTCTTATTATAAAAACAAAAACACAAAAACCTAATTGTCTAACACTCACAACTGCCTCCACCTCCAATGCTTCCTATCATCTTCACTCTCTCTATCTCAATCGCTCATTCTCAAGTCTCGTAGTCATAATTTCATGACTGTTTGTTTGTCAATTTATGACAAAATGACAATCCATTTCCTTGAATTACAATTAAACTACAAGACATCCAGGTTGCTATTACGAACGACAAAGTGTAAATTGAATAAGCTGGTGCATATTATTTACAATCTGTCGTTTGATTTTTGAAAAAAATAACAAGTCATTTAGTGGACTTAGGGACGGCATGACATACGTTTATTTTGTTTGACAACAACATGTCATCCACTAAGTAGAATTCCACATGATTTCAACAAAAGTAAGAGATCATTTGTTTTTTAATAATTAAATAAAATAATAAACTATTTTAATTATTCATGTATTTTTGCGTGTTTGTTTTCTCCAACATTGAAAAAGTTATTTGTATATATGGGAAAGACTTTAATTTGAAGATCACACTTAAGTATGAATATATACTTTTGTTGTTTATACACACACATACACATATATTTTGGGTCTTACGTAGGAAAATAATCTCTTTCATTGGGCTCATTCTAAATTTGGCTCAATAATGTAAAAATTGTATATATTATATGTAATATGTTTTATTTGAAATATTTTTTTTCAAAACATTAATATATATGGATAGAGGGGCCATTTATAAAATTTAAAATTAAAAAAATCATTAGCTAAGTCAAAATAAAATCAAAGGTAGCACATTTGTCCCAAATTGCAATGTAAAAAAAATATTTGCACTATGCCAAACAAAAAACATATCAACATTGCTTTTCTATTTTTTAATAAAAAATGATTATTTTAAAATTTCAATTTAGAAATGATGAATAGTCTATTTTTTAATAATATTACATCTAATATTTTAAATTTTAATTTGTAAGTATACTGAAAATTAGGGGTGGACATTTGGTTCGGTTCGATCTGAACCAAACCGAATTGAACAATATTATGGCAGTTTGGTTCGGAGCATAAAAACCAAATGGTTAAAAAAAATTAAAATTAAAATAAAAAATGGTTCAGAATTTATCATTTTTTTTGTTAGTTAATACATGTGATTATTTATGTCATAGCATACACTTTATTTTATTTTATTTAATTGTTAATCCTTTGCTAATGGCTTGCTTTAACTTTGAGAGATAATGTAAGCATTGTGAATGTGGAAGTTAAAGGATAAAAAAGTGGTGATTGAGAGAGTACTCGTTGGCAATGAAAGTTTAAAGTTTATTTTCTAATGTGTAGTCGATTTCTAGATTATTGTTGAACTTTATTATTATTAGATTTTATTATGTTGGTTATTATTTATGGATTTCTAGATTATTTATGGAATTTATTATGTTAATATCCTATTGTTAGATTTTATTATGTTATTTATTGTTTGTTAATTTATAGACTCAATATTATTGTTGTATTCATAGTGTATTATCATATTTTTTATTAAATAATGAATATATAGGATAAAGCCAAATCGAACCAAATTATAGAATTGAACTGTTCAGTTCAATTTGATAATTTGGTTTGCATTTGGTTCATAAATTCATGAGTCATTTTGTTTTAGTTTGGTTCAGTTTTAGGGCTGAATGGAACCAAACTAAATAGTGTCCTCCCCTACTGAAAATGGCTGGTCGTTTGTCATTGTATGGTCAAATAACATGTTCTTTCAAATTACATAGAAATGACATGACATCCGAGTCATTTTGAATGACAAAAGGGTAAATAGTAGCATCATCACATACTATTGATGATCTGTTATTTGAATTGTGGGGCAAAATGACACTCGTTTAAGTATAGACTTCGGAATGATGTGACATACTTTTTTATTTTGATTTACAACGACATGTCATCCATCATGTTGACTTGCATATGATTTCAAGGAAAATAAGATATCATTTATTTTTTAAAAATGAACCATAATACTATTTTTTTTTTAATCTTTTTCCATTTACACCATATGGTATTATAATAAATTTTATCTTCCTTCTATTTATTTTGTCTGTTTAAATATCAGCTCTCTTGATCATACATGGACTAACCCTGTAATAACTCCCCTTCTACTTCCTTAATTCTTTTTTTTTTTTTTAATTGATTCCAAGAACGCCCGCAATAGGTATAACATTCATTAAAAAATTTGTGAGATATCGTTTAAGAAATAGATTACTACATCCGCTGTAGCATTGACAATTACGATCCTAGTAATCTAAGATCAAATTTTGGCAACGGAAATTTTTTTCTTTTAATTTATAATGTAATATTGCATAAGATTTAATTATATTTTCAAATATATTGATACAAATTTCTTTTAGAATGATTCTAAGAATTAACTTATAAGCTTCATTGCCTGCAATAGATAAATTATTATGGTGTTCATTCAGCCTCCTTGCCTGAATTTTACTGTTGACATTTACATCTTCAGGGGCTAGCCCCTAGCATGGATAAGGACATAACACAAGACTTACTTATATTTTCAAATATATTGATACAAGTTTCTTTTAAAATGATTGTAAGAATTAAGCTTATATAACTTCCCTGCATGCTACAGACATTTACATTTATAAATAGTTTTGTGAGATATTATGTTGGAAAATAAATTACTATATCTGCTGTAGCGTTGGCAACTAAGATCCAAGTAACCCGAGTTCAAAACTTGGCAGCAAAAATAAAAATGAAGAATGGCCAGATTTATTTTCAAGTATTTGAAACCAAAAAAATCTACTAATGTTTACGAGGAGAGAGTTTAAACTATCGGATGCTTAAGGGATACTTCATCAGAAGGTTCAATTGTTTTTCCAATATTTTTTAAAAATAAGTAACATCCATCATCAGCAATTTAGACATCTATTTAACTAATTGCATCCTAGAGAAATTTCCCAGTGCAAAGAAATAAAGTGATAGCAACTAGAAAATGTATTGAAAACGGGATTATTTGTTAGTCTTAAGCCATTCAAGGATACCCTTTTCAGATTCAGAGAGTTCCTGCTCACTCTTCCCTTTCAAAGATCCCTCTATAAAGTCAAAGTAATCCTTGTAGTTCCTCTTGTAATAGCTATCCATTCTCTGCATGTGAGATATTAAGTTATTTGATTTCAACATGTGTCACAATATCACCAGAGGAGAGGGGGGGGGGGGGGAAATGGTGAAGATAAAGATATAATTAGACGCATTTAATATAATCTAGCTTCATTACCAGAGAAAAATGGAGTAACAAGTAGCTAATCATAAGTTCAACATCTTTACCTCCTTGTCATTTTTTGCCTTGTTTTCCTCTGATTTCTTAAGATATTCTGGTAAGATAATTCATAACAACACAAATTAAGGAAGCTAAATAACACACAAAGTTAAATGAATTAACTAGAGATTGTATAATTTTAAACAATACTTTGAAGAAGCTGGGTCTTGGAATCATCATTGTTGACTTGTGGAGCTGCAACAACAGAGGACAGAAGCAGCCCTCTTCTTCCTATGTCATGGAATGCGGCCGCTGCTTTTGCTTTTGCTCCTGTTGTTTTTGGGGTTTTTGCTTCTCTTCTGTGAACTGCTTGTACATTTAATGAAGCATATTTGTTCACTGTAACAGTTAACGCCATCAATATACTTTGGTCTATTGAACTCATTTTCAATAAACAACATTACATGCGCTTCTCCTCCTTGGAAATGGCCAGAGCCACTAGTTTTTTGAGCATGTTATAGATGATAATGGATAAACTCTTAGCAGTGTGGCTTAAATTACAAAATAGTCCTTGCTATGTCTTTGAATTGCATATTATCCACTACGAACTCAATAACATAGCCAATATACTTTTTGCTATCATTTTTCAATTCTGTATTTTTATTTCACAAATTCAGAAGTGCCAAAAAAGATTATATCGTTCATTCCGTAAACTTAGTTTTCCAAACATAAATAGGCTTGTTCGAGGTTTGATATTTGGAATAAACCATTACAAAATTAATGTTGGATGTTCATATTGATTTGTGATTGTATTTGTCATTCGTATGTGCTTTTGTTGGAGTTAATTTTTTTTAAATATTTTCTACTATATGTATTTTGGAAAGAGATATGGCTTGTTTTAAGCACCAATATTCAAATTATACTATTATAGAATTGATTTAAGAGTTTTTGACAGATTTTTATTTGTAAGTATCAAAGTTCCTTATAAACTTTAGCAGAGATTGAATTTTTTTTCTAAATATTTAAAAGAAGATCAGGTTATTCTTAACTGAGGTATTCAAATTGTGCCATCATATATTTAATTGAAGAGATTTTTATAAATATCTAATTAAAAAAATTGTAATGTAATATTAAAAAAAAGTCAACGCATGTGTTTTTGAGATATTAATTAACATAGAAAAGAATTACCTTTTTTGTGAAATAATAATCTTTAAAATACCCATAAATTATTATAAATCTCAATTTATCCTAATTATTCAAAGATAAAAAGGGAAAATGGGGTTGTTTCTTTTTTTTTTTAATCTTCTTAAAGAAAATGGGAGATAAACTGATGTTTACCATAGTTTCGAAGATATTTTGAATATTGTCATTTTAGGGAGAGATTTTAGAATACTTATATTATTCTAAATCCACTTTGACATGCGTGCATGAATTAAATAGTGCTACTAATTATATATGATTTTTCAAAAGGAAAACCCACATCTCATATATAAATATTAACTGAATGTTCCACAGTAGGACTCTGCAATCTCTCTGTTCCAAGAGGGGGATAATTCGAAATTGAATTTAATACTCTTGTTTGTTTGCAGAACGCAACTTGTGAAACACCATAACACAGTAATACCGACAGAACAAAAGCGATACCTTAGGTAATAATACAACACGATCTTGCAACCAGCAAACCGTTATAGGAAAATTGTAATATTTTTCAGATACAGAGCAATGCGAAGAAAACAGTATTCCAGACACGGACCTAAAGAACCAGCAGGCCCCCATATACTTGGAGATGCAAGAAATAAACTTCATTTTCGGTGGAATTGGCAAAAATATTAATAATATTCGCAAATACAAACATTAATGTTCAAGTATATGAAGTTACATTAACTTACAACAAAATTCAAATCAATGGCTTCTTCAACCACAGACAGTCGGCATTTATGACTCCAGCAAACGCTTGTACTTATACCAAGCAATAGCAGCAGCATATAGAAATATGGTGCCAATGGTACCACCAGCAACCGTCCAGAGAAACTCTGGCATCCTTGCTTTGGTATGATCAAAAAGCTCAATGGTTATATTCATCCCAAAAACACCAACCAAGGCAATGAAGGCACTAATCACAAGAGTTGCAGTCGTCATCATGACCCCCATTTGCAAAAGATTGTTCTGTTTGTCATCCAGCATTATGTTAATGTAGTCCTCTGTATCGTCTACATACTCCCTCAGCTTTGATGCAACAAAAATAGAACAATAAAAATAAAAATCCAATAGCATATGCAACCAAATTATTATAAGCAGACTTATGTGTCGTGTTGAGATTCATACCGTAGATAGCTTGTTCACTATACCATCAACTTGCACAAAGTACGCTTCCAGGAGCATCTCTAGCTCCTCCACGTCAAGGTGATTGCTTATTGTGCTGTGAACTGTACTAGTATGCGTCCCATGGCTGTCATTGCTAAGTACATTATGACGAGTAAACAAACTATCACGGGTGTTGTCTGTGTTCTCCTGAACCACTTCATAACTAGTCAATCCCCCGGTAGCATTAAATGAGATTTCATTTGTTCTGAAACGGTAAAATAAATTTTAGGCATGATGCAACGTGGGGTAAAAAAGTTAGTTTACAGAGTGCTATCAAGATATTTAGGTGCCTGTCATCGACATCCATGTCATCATCTCGCTCACGCATAGAGGAAGTTGAAGAGCTCTTCAGTTGCTGTTGCAACTTTTCAGTTAGATACATCTCAGCCATATCTTCATCATCATCTAGCAAGTGCTCTAATTCATCTCGTACCTGGACATGAACATGCATGTATCACCAACCAAAGGACTAGAAGCATATTTCCATCACTGCAAGTAATAGCAGCATATACAGCACACTATGACAGAAAATCAAATGAATGATTTAAAAGCTTGAAACCACTCAACCTTCTGAACACGTCCGCTTATTGCAACCAAACGACTCTTAATTTGGCGGACACGTTCTAAATTAAGAGTGCTGATCTTTGACGTAAGCGTATCCAAGGCTGGATGAGCCTCTTGCTCTAATGTTGTTGCCTAACTTAGAAACCAAAAATGAGTTGAAGTATAGACAATGAAACAGCATAACAAGGAGGCCAAAAATGTAAAGGTAAATCTATCTTTGCAGAAAGTTGTATACATTACTTCATTTTCCAAGCAACTGCAAGCAGATTCAAGGCATGCTTCTAGTGCAACAAATTCAAACGGAAGAACCTTCGGTCCATCTCGATTCTCAAGACCCTGTTTCCCATCTTCCTTCCTTTCCTCGGTTATTTCCTCAGACTCTGAAATGCCGGTTCCGGCAAAATCTGGAGGACTGGAAGCTCTTGATTCTGGTGTCCCTGAATCATACAAATTCTTCCAGTTTGAAATATCACCATCGCCTTCCTATGCACAACAAAGCGTTATAACAAGAACAATGTAAAAATAACAATCATTATTGGGTACTTAAAAAAAAAAAAAAACTGAAAAGGAACAAAGAAACTCAAGAAGCCAAATAAAAAACCTGAGCTTTAGTGGCCTGATAGTGACACAAAATCCTCCTTTTCAACTCTTCAACAAAGGGAGCAACAGAAGGGTCTCTAGAGTTCAGCAAAAGGACTTCCTGTGCAGTGATGATGGCCTTGATCTGCTCCAAATTGATGACTATGGCACTTTCTCGACCCAGTATAGTTGATGGGTATGAGAGCATCGGATCAAGGATCCGAAGGTCCCGGGCTGGCAGCCCCGTCCGCCTCATGATGGCGTGCTTTCCGGCTTCCACCACCTGCGTCTGCCCGGTTGAATCTAAAACCAACCAGGGTCGAACTCCGGCTACCTTCTTCCGGACCCCCCCAACCGAGGTGACTGCCAGGTTAGTGGTCGGCTGTTGCGTCGGATCAGGGTTGTTTTCATGTTCAGGTCTAGATCGTGGCGGGTGGATTCTCATGGTCAATGCTGTTTGATCCGTTTGTAGTACGCTGACTGCAGATTTTTAATCAACTTAAATTGCACGAACATGATAAATTTGTTTAATTGCAAGATATCTGAAAATTTTAATTAATTAATCGAGTGGCAGCATCATTGACAAGAGTCGAAACGAAAACTTTTGGAAGCGAACTAATGATATTTATTAAAAATACGTTTCCGTCAACTGCTACGTTGCTCATTAGAATAGTTGATAGTGATCACATTACATTATCAATTACGAATCTTCAGGCACGTAGAAAGTGTATTAAATATTAAATATTAATGTTCCGTGCACTCGAAGCATATCTCATAGTATTCACAAAAAACAGGATGCATGCTCCAGCTTATCAAAGGGTGCGTTTATGTTTGTACATAGCAAATCCATCGACACAACAGCTCCTGAAATCAATTGCTTCTTTACTGATACACAGCAGGATTATATTACTCCAGCAAACGTTTGTGCTTGCACCAGGCAATGGCAACAACATATAGGAATATGCTGCCAGTGGCGCCGCCACCAACAGTCCAGAGAAACTCTTGCATCCCTGATTTATGCTCATCGAACAGCTCGATGTTGATATTCATCCCGAAAATACCAGCCACAACAACAAATGCACTCACCACAAGGGTTGCTGTCGTTAGCATGACCCCCATTTGCAGAAGATGATTCTGTTTGTCATCCAGCATTATGTTAATGTAGTCCTCTGTATCATCAACGTACTCCCTCAGCTTCCAACAAACAAAAGCAAATGGTAAGAAATAAATTCATGAAGAGCATCAATGCATAACCTAACAAAAGGAATTGATTTATAAACTAAAGTCAAATATCAACACTGAAATGTATACCTATATTAAGTATAAAACGATGGAGTACGGGACCAGAAAAACAAGTAGACAAAGAATATACACCCTCTGTGGTGTCACATTTTATGAAATACACATTACAAGATCTAAGAAAATGCATAAATAAAGAATATAACTTTTCAGTTGTGTGGACCATGAATTTCCAAATGATCGGTCGAATGAGAACATTGCAGTTAGAGAATTCAGTGTGTCAGAGCATTTCTTCTCAGTTCGATAAGAACTGTGCGGAAGCATGCTTTGAGAAAGAAAGTGTGCATGCACAGGGACATAAGCTTAATGATCTGAATTAGTCTAGAAAGCAAGATGAAAATCCAGGAGAATTACAACTCTGTTATTGTGCCATATTCTTGTAATATGTATACTTATACATATGTATTTAAATGCTAGAATTTTATTACAACAGAAACCAGTTTAGACCATGAAGCCTCATATAATAGCAATATCAGATGAAACTGCAGTAGCCGATGACTTTGGCATGAAACTGCTTTGGTCAGAAGACAAAATCATTAATCATTGTTTTACCTTATTACACTGCTGAATTAATCAATTACCATATCAACTGCTCTAGCAATGGGAGCAGGCCGAAATTGAGTGGTGAAATTGAGTTCCTTACCGTAGATAGCTTGTTCAGTGTACCATCAATTTGCACAAAGTATGCCTCCAGGAGCATTTCTAGCTCTTCAACATCGAGGTGCTTGCTAATAGCACTGTGAGTGGTACTAGTGCGTGTCCCATGGCTGGCCCGGCTATGTATATTTTGAGTAAACAGATTGTCGTGAATGTTCTCTGTGTTCTGAAAATCTGCTTCATAGCTAGTTGATCCCCCAGTTGCTTCTAATGAGATTTCAGCAGTAGTCCTGAAACAGGACAATAAATTTAGACGCATGGAAGGGAAAAAAATGAAAAGACAGTTAACAAAGAAAAAGCAAAATTTTAGGTGCCTGTTATTCATATTTGATTGAAGAACTTCATCATCCATATCATCTCTCTCATTTATAGAGGAAGTTGAAGAGTTCTCAAGTTGTTGCATCAACTTCTCAGTCAGATACATCTCAGCCATATCTTCATCATCATCTAATAAGTGTTCTAATTCATCCCGCACCTGCAGATGAACATGAGTACTTTGGTTAATCAAACTCTCCACATGGAAACAATACTAGCATTTATACTTCAAAAATCTGAATTACTCAACCTTCTGAACACGTCCAGTTATAGCAACCAAGCGACTCTTAATTTGGCGGACACGTTCTAAATTGAGAGTACTAATCTTTGATGTCAGCTTATCTAAGGCTGGATGAGCTTCTTGCTCTAATGTTTTGGCCTGATTTAGAAGCAGAAAACACATGAAAACCGTGATAGAAGACGAGAAAAGAAAGCAACATGATGAAAGAAAGGGAAAGACAAAGATTCAAAGTAGAAAGTAAGAGTAAATACTTCATTTTCCAAGCAACTGCAAGCAGCTTCAAGACATGCTTCCAGAGCAACAAACTCAAATGGAAGAACCTTTGATCCATCTCGATTCTCAAGACTTTGTTTCCCACCTTCCTTTCTTTCCTCGGTTTCATCTTCAAACTGTGGAAAGCCACCAGAAAAATTTCTGGGACTGGAAGTCCTTGACTGTGGTGCTTCCAAATCGTACAAATTTGTCCAATTTGAATCCTCACCATTGATCTCCTACACAAAAAACACAGATAAGAAGAGGAAGCAGACGAATAAAAGTTAAAAAAGAAAATATTATACATAAATTGATTTGAGAGAGTTTAAGTTGGAGGCCTGCATTAAAACTACCAACTTTGATTATCTGCATGATTAAAGAATGGCCAACTGCTCATGAAAAGACCAAAAAGGTTAAAGATCAAAAAGGCTGACCTCACACTACTGTATTCCCATTAAACGGAGTAGACATCAACGAGCATCATCATTTGGCTCAATAGAATTACGTTTATTCCCATTACAGAATGTCAACTACCATGCCCATTTTGTCAATTTCCCCATTATGAAGTTCAACTAAAAGTCTAACAATTTCTTTTCTAATCAACTTCCTTATTAAAATAATCAAACCACATCACAATATAGAATCCAAAATTGGCTATAGAATACTTAACTCTAATTAAACTTCTATATAAGAAATTAACATCACCTCCAACAAGCAATTCTGATGCCTCCTCATATAATAAATTCCAAATTTACGACCTCAATTACTAATTGTTATCATCACAAATAATCCAACACGACCGTTTATCCTCAGTATAAAAAATGAACTGGGTACTTGAAAAAAAAAAGGAAAAAAAAACTTCTATCGAAAAAAAAAACCTGAGCTTTAGTGGCTTGATAGTGACACAAAATCCTACTTTGCAATTCCTCAACAAAGGGAACAACAGAAGGGTCTCTTGAATTCATCAACAACACTTCCTGGGCGGTGATAATGGCTTTGATGTGCTCCAAGTTGATGACTATGGCCCGTTCTCGACCCAGTACGGTTGACGGGTACGAGAGAAGCGGATCCAGGATCCGAAGGTCTCGGGCCGGGAGACCCGTTCGCCGCATGATGGCGTGCTTGCCGGCCTCCACCACCTGGGCCTGGCCGGTTGAGTCGAGAAGGAGCCATGGGCGTACCCCGGCTGCTTTCTTTCGGAGGCCGGCGCCGGCGGAGAGGGTTAAATTGGCCGTGGGTGGCCGAATCGGGTCCGGGTCGTCATCGGGTTTGGATAGAGAAGGGTGGTGATTCCTCATCGCGCTGCCTCTCTAATGGCCGTAGAGAAGTCATGGTAATTTATGGATGTGGCAATAACATTAGAGCCCCTAAAGTTTAATGAAACTACAGTAAAGATATCATTTATAAATTTGTTCTCCTCACACAAATAAGTTTGAATTAAATTTAACTAAATAATTTTAAAAATACGATAGATATAATATAGTTATATCAAATTAAATAATAAAGTCTACGGGTATAATTTAATTAATAAGTTAATCGTACTATAAATAAATTCATTGTCATAAGTTTTAAGCTGAAATCAGACTTCATCTAGAAAAATAAAAAATAAAAATTGAAACCGGACACAAGAGGTAATATTTTAGGATCCAAACTTGCTAACCCATGTAATATTTGTTGCATTGTTAGATCATGTGACAAATTGCCAGTATCCACTAATTAGTGTGACCATCACTATGTACATATAATAAATAAATAAATAACTAAAATTACAACTTCCTCAAATGTTTTTATTACCATGGCTACTTTCCTACTTCCAACATTAATTGGAGCATGTATAAGTAATAATGCATAAGAAAAATTAAGTTAGGTTCTACTTGAATGAAATAGGCTGGTGGGTGGCGGATATTCGAGCTTTAAATTCGGACATTGTTCCCTCCAACTTAGAGTGTGTTTGGAATTGAGGTTGGACAGTTGTAACTTAAAAGTTATAGTATTAAAGTGTTTCATAAACACTAGTTGCTTTAATTTAGAAATTATATTGGTATGATTTTTTACTTGTATAATAAAAAAATTATTATATTTTTAATAATTTTGATAAAATTTATATTTATTACATATTATTAATTTTTGTTTTACAACTACAACTTAAAAGTTATAGTACCTCAATGTCAAACCGAACCTTAATAATTGATTACTTCTCTAAGTCTTAAAATATGTTGTTTAGCATCCTTCTACATTTAATAACTAGTTAACGTTTGCTAGAGAAATGTTTGTATGTTGACATTATGAAGTTCGCCCACTAATAAATTTAAATACTTGTTTTTGATACTATTGTCATAATCAGGCGGTGCCAACCATGGGAATCATTTGCAGATTTCGGCATCATGAGCCACAAAGGAAGAAAACAAATAATTATTCGACTTCGATTCCAAATCAAAAACCTCCCGTATTGATCGAGAACGTTACTGGGATCCTTAGTTGGTTATAAGGTTCAAGTGTGTTTGCAAGCAGTGGTCTGCATTAGTTCAAGATCCCCACTTCATTAATATGCATTGTTTCAAGCAATTGGCTGCAATATAACATTGAAGAACAAGTCACTACAATATACCATTAATGGTGCGTTTATTTCGTGGGAATGAGAATGGGGTGGAATGGAATGAGCTGAGAATAAGAATGAGTTGTTTTGGGAATGAGAATGGGGTGGAATGGAATGAGCCGAGAATAAGAATTGGTTGGAATGAGAATGAGATTTCAATGTTTACTTGACAAAAATAAATGGGAATGGAAATGTGCTGGAATGTCTGATGTGTTTACTTGACAAAATAAATAGAAATGAGGAAAAGGAATGAGAATGAGAATGAGAATCAATTTACCAAAATACCCATAGTATTAATAATTAATAAAAATAATTAATTTATCATTATTAATAATATTATCATTATTATTTTTGCTATTATTATTTTTTTATTATTAATAAAAATAATATTAACAATAACTAAAATAATAAAGGTAATAAAATTTAATAATTAATTATTGTTATTATTATTTTTATTAATATTATCATTATTAACATTTATTATTATTATTATTATCAGTATTAACTTTATTATTTGTGATTTGAATAAGGATAATTTAAGAAATATGAAAAAATTAGAAGAATAGAAAAGTAAATATATGTTTCATTCTCATTTCTACATTTTCAACATATATATACTTGGGGACATGTGGATATCCCTTACTTAAAATAATCTTGACACAAATTTAACTGTGAAGTATGATTCAACATATATATGCTTTGCCATTGCGTGGGGTTTCACAGAAACAGATCAGATGTTGTTGAAGCAGTTTCTATTAACTTAAAGAATTGAGTGTGCTACAATCAATACTTTGCCTCAAGTTTGTTTCTCAGATTTGAACAAGGTAAGAGCTATTTCTTGGGACCCTAAATTAGGGTTTGGTGAAATTGATATCGTGAATAACAAACTCATCATCATGGTCTTGGAAGATTTTGAGAAGCACAAAATTAGTGAAATTATAAGGAAGATTGATATTCCCTCCTCATTCAACATTACTGGTTCTAAATATATATGAAGCAAATATCGATCGGTTGAAAATCTAAAACTCTTATCAGTAAAAGCAGCTTGTGATGTGGTGATGTTTAAATGGGAAAATCATTATTACATTTATGAAATAATTACACATACACATATGACATAATTGTTTGATGAGACTTAAAATCGCCTCAACTGAGATAATATTAGGCCACAGAAATTTTGTCTGGATGTTTCTCTTGCTACATCTGAAAACAGTTCGATTTACAGCAGTTGTATGTCACACACATAAGAAGGCCAGCCGGTAGTTTCTCATCGTATATGCCTCTCTAATGATTGTAGTAAAGTCATGTTAATCTATGGAAGTGTCAATACCATTAGAATTCCTAAAGCTTAATAAAACTGCAATAAAGGATATCATTCATAAATTTGTTCTCCTTACACTGATAGGTTCTCTGTAAATATAATCAAACAATTTTAAAAGCACTATAAAATATAATATGGTTATAAATATGAAACGTAACATTTAGGACCCAGATTTTGGTAACCTTTTTTTATGTTCCTTGCATTGATAAATCATGTCAAAAATTGCCACTACCCAACAGTGGTACCCAGTTAATTACCTACTATTGTGACCATCGAATTTTGCTAAATACATTTCAATAAATCAATCGCTTATTCTAGCACTTATTTATTTCAGAATTCATAGTTTATAGACGCATGCACGACAACGGCAAACCGTCTTTACTTGTGATTTTGTCAAAACATAAGATTTCTTTTGTTGTTAATCCCAGTTCATTAATTTTATGGTGTCAGGTTTTGATTGTTGATATTTTTAAATTGTTGAAATCAGCAATCTGTATAATTAAGCTAAACTTACAAAATAATACATTAATCATGAAATTAATATAAAATTAATTATATTATAGTTAATCCCAGTTCATTAATTTATTTAATAATATTATATTTATATATTAATAATTAATATAAAATTAATTATCTACTAATACATTTAAATAACATTAATGTAATATTATATGAAATTAATACAGTACAGTGCAGCGCTAAACACCGTACAACATTATTGTAATATAATGTTAATGCAATACAACATAATCCAATACATTTCCATTCTCAAAGTACTGAACATGGCTTCAAAGAGGATACATGGCAAACCACCTGTTAATCATTTCGAGGCATTCCTTAGGCTTGTACTCTGGAGCCGTATGACCTGCTCCCTACACAACCCGCAATTACAAAATAATTTAATCATGTAGCTGCTTTGCTAATTAAATCACAGTATTTAATTAGTTAATGTCAGTCTAAACATAATTTGCCAGAAAATTAGTCTTGCCTTTACTGTGGCAAATGTCAAACGGTAAAGGTTCTTTTCAGCATACCGCATCCAAAATCTGCAAAACATCTAAGTTGTTACTTTTGTTAATGTCAAATGTTCCTTTGCAGCGTTTTTTTTTTATTAATAAAAAAATGTTTCGTATCATCTAATAAAAATTAAGGGCCAATTAGAAAATAATGTCTAACCCTAATTAAGGAATAAAGAGAAATTAACTCGATCAAACAAAAAAAAATAAAACCAACCCTGCAACTTGGCCGTCCACAAGCCACGGCTGCCAGCCACTATCAATCGTCAAATTTAATGACTTAATCCATGTTTCTGTGCCTACATATGAAGTTCCCATGTCCACATCGCCACTGTGGTAAGAGAAGAAAATATTAGTTGCATCAAGAAAGCTGCAAAGATTTAAAAACCATACTCAAGCAAACATATATACGTAAACATAGTTAGTAATAAAATCCATGATTGGTAATACATGACAATAAATAATTGGTAATTTATCAATCGAAATAAAAATTAAATATTCCAACCGAATCAGTATAATATTATTAGATAAAAAAAATAGAGTTTAACATCCCTAATTCATTTGCAAATGACATAATCAACTTCAGTATTAAGTTTCTTGTTCTTGCATTGGGACTGTCAAATATTCAAAATTCTATATAACCTGGTCATTGAAGCATTCCTACAAGAGTTAGGGATAAATTTGATAAAAATTATATATATATATATATATATAAAGAATATAATTACCTTTACCTGTAAATCAAAACTTGGTAGCCCTTCTTGATGAAGTTGCGATGATAATCAACACTACTCAGGACATTTGTTGTGTAAGATAAACTTTTATTGCATCTCCTCCATTCTTTTACCATCCCCTGCTCGTCATTGGGAAAGACGTGTATTTGGTAAAATTAATTTTCAAATTTTTATGCCACTAACGTTATGGTTAAGCTTTGCCATACCTCCTGAATTCCAAGAGCCCTTTGAACAGTTTTGTCATTTGCCCATGTTGGAGCGTAGAAATAGTTTTGATTCTTTAAAAGAGCAAGATCATATTAGCTTATAATTGACGAGTATCACAGCAATTAAGAGTTTAATAAGATCATAAGATTGTTATGATTAAAATATACAGATGACAAAAATGAAAAGTATTATGACAGCTTAAATACAGCACCAATATTCAATAAGCTCATGTAAATATAAAAGAGGAATTCTAAATTTAATTGATTCCTTTTAGGATTAATTTTTATTTATCCCTAATATCTTTCGACTATCTTTCAAACTGTTGGCTAAAAGAATTGATCTTGAGACATTTGCTCTAATATTGTATTAATTAAACAGTTCAACGAAAAATTAAACAGTTCAACAAAAAACTTAGCATTAGGGGAAAGTATTAACAACACGGATCAACAAATATATTGCAGGCATGAGCAGAAATTTACCCGACACCAAAGTTTTGGAGCTGGCTGAGCTGGCAAAAAGAGCAAATCTAAAGAATCTTCTTCATCTTCCATGACGCTAGCATCTCCGGGGCTCAATCGTGTTGATTTTGGGGATACAAAACTACATCTAGGCTCATATATGTTCACTCCATTTACATTTCCAGTGCACTATAAATTCAACTATCAGTGAGATAATTTGGCGTCCGACTTATAGTACTAATAGATAATAAACACATAAACAAAATGATAGTTGCTCCTTTACGCACCACTGAGATATTTTGAAGATCGGCTTTGCATAAATAATTTCCTGGGTCTACATTTACGTAATCACCCTTGCAATTCTTCTTGGCTGACTGGGTAAAAAGTAATATAGAAAAAAAAAGGCAGCGCACAATTTAGAATAATATTTTAGTAAAGCAAGTAAAACTAGCCAGAAAAAAGAAAAAAATAAAATAAAAATATAGAACGATTTGCCATTTATACTAGATTAACTTATGAAAGTAGCTAGTATGAGAAATTGTTATACAACCAGAAGTTATTAAGTGGATATTCTTAACACTTGTCTTCAGAAAACAAGCCCAAAAAAAAAAAAAAACTGGCGATAATGCAAATAAAATTATAAAATGGAACATTCATTCATGTCCATATATTTTAATTAAAAATGTTATATGGTTACAAGGTGAGATACAAAATTTGCATTCCAACTAACGTGCAGCCATTTATCAATTAATGCTTTGTATGTCAAATACAAATTAGCTTTATTATTTTACCATTAACAATTTAACATGATAATTACACTATTGCTATCTATCTAATAATAGAGTTATAAATCCACATTATTCATATATAATAAGCACCCATCATACCGACTTGTATTTTGTTTGTGATAGCTCCGCTCATGAGAAATAGATCCTAGTCCTATTTAGAATCAACGCATAGGTGGAAAATTCACCTCATAGATTTCATAGGTGATAAGTGCCTTCAGGTAAGCAAACTGTATTTTTGAATTTTGGTCTATTTTGTCATCCGTAACTGGGTTGCCAAGCATATATCCCTGAGTCCATTATCAAAATAGTTAACGTTAAATACTTCAATTGATAATGCATCTAAGAACAGTTACTAACTAAATGTAAATCAAACAAATGAAATCAAAGTATACTTCATTTCTGATGATAGGTCACCTACTTTCAGATTCATTCTTGGCTTGTGTCCAGCATCAATACCTGCAACAACAACTAGACTACTTGAGAAATTAAGATCTGATAAGCATAAAATGAACCAAAATCGATGCATAAACAAGTATTCACGTATACAAGTTACCGTCAGATATTTCCTGAACAACAATTGGAACAATTTTGCCTGAATAAGAATCACCAGCAATATAGAGAGGATTTGCGAGGAAGTCAGAATGAACTACAAGCCACTGATTAGAACAAATAATAATAATAATAACAATCAGTATGTTAAATTAATGATCTATAATTCTGAGCAAATACAAGGCCGCTGATATGGAAATTCAGCAAAAGCCTATATGCAAGGCCAACGAAAATTTACTCTAATAATGAAATTTGGAGCGTAATTTTTTTTTCCTCTCTTATCTTCACCTTTCTTAAAAAGTGATAAATTTGTGTTGCTGAAAGAGTATCATTCATGATGTATCCTTGCCAACTATTGGCGTATGAGAATCCGGTGCCTACAGGAGCATCTAAAAAAATAACGTTGGCAACCTGGAAAAATGTTCACAACTTCTTAGTAAGATAATCGATAGAATGAATTCTAATTATAAATTAATTCAGTACTCAAACACACAAATTTATACATAAAACCAGAGCAGTGGGAGAATGGACATGCAAGGCACCTTTGTCCACGAGTACTGGTTCAAGGAAAACCTTGGTAAACTTGGCCTGGAACTCTCGTAGTCAAACACCAATGGACCTAAGGACCATGAAGAATATTTGGTATAAAGTCATATATAATAATAAATAATAATGAGATTTTGATCACTTAAGTATAAATCCAATTGTAAGGAAACTACAGCATTAAAAAGAAACACAATCTTAGTCTCACTAGTAAAATTCTGGGGAACCGAACTTTTCAAAGTGATCATTTCAGGAATTAAACCAAATAATACAAATAATATTGTATTGTATTTTATTAATCCGTGTAAAACAAATGAAGATAATAATTTTGAAAAGACTATTTGATTGTTAGGTGAACTGAACAATTTGGAGCTATTATTAATTTTATTACAAACTTTGATTTCCCACCTAAACATGCGAATATGTGGCCGTGATCTATGCGCCTCTTAATTAATGAGTAATGTAATATGTAAGCTCTAATTAATGACATACCACTATGTGCAAGTTTAGGGCTTTTTTTGCAGAGATGGCAAAAAGACTGAGAGCGGCCTAGCCCAACTCAATCCAGGCTTGGAGGACTTTAGCTCATCCTCTGTGGTTAGGACCTAGAAATAAGGCCCGTTCATGTACGCGGTTAGGCCTATCCTTATAAAAAGCACAGGCCTGGCACATGGCCCTTCTAATTAATTTGGGCTCAAGTTCAAGCACAGCCCGGACGGAGTCCATGGTGGGTCTGCCTAAACCGGCCCTCGTATAGTGGCACCTGGACTCTCAAGGACCTGGGCCTACTAAAAAGGGCCTTAAATCACAGGAAAAAATAGAAGTCTAAATTAAAATTTCACCATATCTATGTAAATTTTACACGACACCTCAGCTTGACAGAGTTGCAAACTACTACATTCTGTGATTTTTTTTTTTGCAATATAGCATCCGCTGTTAGAATCTTCAATGTTAGTGATATAATGCTATAGCCTACTTTAGCTTTTACGTTTTCTCTATCATAGACCTTGTTGAATCAAGTTCTTGGTTCCACCACTAATTAGTATACAAATTGTATAAGAGTAGAACTAAAGCCTCCAATTCCATAAAAATTTCAAAAATGTAAAAAGTCTCAATGAAATTTAGCCTTCGTTTTTATGTTAAATTTATTTTTTGGCCCCGTCAATTTTATAATACCAAAATCCTAATTTGTTAATATGTCCGTGTCTGTTGATAATTTATATTAAATATTTAATCAAAATGGGTTTAAGTTCCATTATTGATTCTTAGGTTATATAAGAATTGTTTTTTTCATTTTTTAAACATAAATATGTAATATTACCATCACAAAAATACTAATATTCACAATTAGATATTCGCTCGAACTATCCTAATACTCTCATTAATATTAATATTCACTTTAACCATATTGGCGGGGTGACATGTCTCCCTCTCCACCCAATGTGTAATGAGTAAGGAAGTACGGAGTCTCCAGTAGGGGACTACAACAGCCCACCACCACTCAGCTCTTGGCATTTACTAGAAGACAAACTAGATAGATATCTTAAGCTTAATGTCTATTTGGTTTAATTTTAATTTATCAAATGATTATAAGTACTTATTTTATTCTATAAGATCTTTTTAATTTTTTTTCCCTTGTTGTTTAATTATTTTTTGAGCAGATTTTTAGAAATTTAAATAAAATATCTTGTCTCTATTAAAAAAAATTAAATTTTACGCTTTTTAAAGTAAAAATTAAAAAATATATAAAATATTATTTTACCACATTGTTTCATACTTTTCATAACAAAAACTTAAACTATTGAAGTAATTTTATAATTTTTAATAAAAATTTTCATTGACAACTAAACACTTAATTTTTTTTATAAAAACTCTACTTATAAAAACTTTGCTAGTAAAATCTCTAATTAAACAAATTCTATTTAAAAAATTATACCAATGGACTCTTAGTCAAATTGAATAATTTTTTTTTTTAAACATTTTGAAAGAAAAACTCAATTATTTATTTTCAAATCTCAAACTATTAATTGAAATTAAACTGGGTTTTGATTTTTTTTTTTTTTTTTTGGGTCTTTAACTAAACATCAATAGCAGTAGAAAGATTTCAGGAAATTCAAGATAAATAACGAAAGTCTAATTGCGTATGTGTGTGTGTGTGTGTGTGTGTGTATACAGAAGGGAAACAGTAGTGATCAATGAAGCATAAAGAAAATGAATTTACCAATTTCAAAGACAAGGCCAGAAAATCCAGAACAGCCAGGGCCTCCGGTGAGCCAGAGCACAAGTGGGTCATCTTCAGGACTCCGCTCGGATTCAATAAAGTAGTAAAACAGCTGCACATCATCATCATCTCCTACCCCAATATACCTAAAAGTAATTTATAAAGCGTTAAATTAATTATTAGTTAAAGCTAAACTAATAGAAAGCTCTAGCTGGCTAGCTTTAAATTGAAATCTGCTTAATTATGTATACATAATAAAAATTGAATTAAAATAAGAAAAGAAAAGAAAAGAAAAAAAAAAACCGACCCAGTTTCGAGTTTGAACGGGAGATGACCATCAAAGCCAGGCAGGGTTGCGACGGTTTGGTGAGAACGGAGTGCAGAGAAGTTACTAGAGAGAAGCAAAAGAAGAAATGCAGACGATAACAGCAAATAGGGTGCTGCCATTTGTGCTTTGATTTGTCAAATACACAAAATTAAGCAAATAATAAAACTGAAGCCGCCACCGTCAGTGCCACGTCTGATCACTGGCGCTGCTCACTATTTTAGGAAATTTTAATGAGCTTCTCCTACGATATTCCGAACAAAAAATATCAAGCCCAAAAAAGACAAACAAAACCAACAACATCTGTACCACGTCATGTGGCTTTGGGAATTTTAAGTAAAAGCAGTGGATGACAGAAAGCCATGAAGTTGGTCCAAGAGATAACAAAAATAGTATTATCAATGAGATAACAATCGAGGGTAATTTAGCGTCAGCCCCTTGTTGTTTCGACAATGCGGACCGGGCGTCCACATCTTTCGACCTTGTGCACTAAGCCTCCTATCGCCGCCGATTTGCTAGTTAAATCTAATTGCTCCGTCTAATATTTGAGGAATTGATCAATTTGCCCATTATTTGAATTTGAATTAGTTAAATTTAAAAAAAAAAATCCAGATCACACACATTACAATTATGTTAATGACCTTAAAATACAATTTATTTCCGCGGTATTGTTGTCATCTTTTGGAGAGTTCATTCATTACAATTACTTTAATGCCTCAAAATACAATTTAATTACAATGTATACGTGTCGTCTCGTTAACCATTTGCTTAAAAATTTTACCCAAAATCCTTTTTAAAACAAAATTCTAAACTCAAATTAATTACCAATAATAGTTGCAAAACAAAGTAAATACTCATTTAATCTTTATATTTTAAAAAATACTTGTAAACACCCTTGTAGTAATATATGGTACATTCCTACCCTTACTTTTATAATAATACTCTTCCAACAATTTTCTTGACATTAATTATTGTACCCATAAATAGTGGCGGCGCCACTTGAGAGCTAGCAGGGGCTTCAGCCCTGTTAGATTTAAAAATAAATAAATTCATCTTATTTTTTAGTGGATTTACAATACAACGCTTGGTAAATTTTTAAAATAACTAAAAGACCAATATTTAAAACAACGATTAGAAATCCAAAAAAAAAACTCAAAATCAAATATGTAACCACCACCATCGCCAAAGAAAACCTCAATCGGCTACCATCAATGATCAGCATGTCGTCTATCTCTGTCCAACTCCCATGTCATCACACCTCTTTATTTTTATGCCATAGACGCTATAGCTTGCTGTTGGCACTCGGAGCCTTGCACCACCACATGGTCCGCATCTTTGCAATTTGTTAGTACTGCTGTCGCACCTTTGCAGCTTTTTATATTAATTATTAAGAATTGATTACATTATTTTGATAATTGAACACATATGCCACTTTATGATTTAATATTCTAATTCTTGAATTGTTTATGCCTTTTTGAATTGAATTAGTTTATGCTTTTTTGAATAGAATAGTATTATTAGCTTTCAATTATTGTGGCGATGCTTTGTGGGTTGATAAAGTGGCACTGCTTTTAACTTTATTGATTATAAATAATAGAATAACAATGCCATTAGTGATGCACGTTGTGCTGGGTTAGTAACTTAGTGGTTGAGAATTTAGTTGGATAGTTGGTTTATTAAGTTAATATTTTGTAATTTTTTCAATTTTTTTTTAGATTTTGACATGGAAATTGCCTTTGGTTTCTCTTTAAATTCTCACAATTAATTGTGTTTAATTGTCACAGTTATGAAGAAATATTACTCAAGAAAGCCTTTGTCACAACCTTCTCCAAAGAAAGCAAAATACAGCTCAAATCAAAATATAGAATTCAATTTACAAGATCTTCCTACATAAACTGGTTTACGAATTCCAATATTTTGTTATAGTCTTAATATTCAAGATCAAGTCCGAAGAGCATACTTACAGAGGGGTCATGTTCAACCTAAAAATCACAACTTCAAACTTTCAGATTTTGTAAACCAAAAAAGGCGGTTTGGTAGTAATTGGTTTGGGAAATTTGGACCTTAGTTGGAATATAGCATATAAAAAGATGCAGCATTTTGTCTCTTTTGTTATCTTTTTAAAGTAGAGATTGGTAATAAAGGGGGTGGTGATTCATTCGTTGGTAAAAGGTTTTAGAAAATGTAGGAAACCTAAAAAATTTGTTGAACATATAGGAGATGTTGATAGTGCCAATAACAAAGCTAGAGAGAAATGTGAAATGTTGATAAATCAAAATTAACACATTCGAACAGCTTACACAAGACATTCTGACAAGCATAGAAGCGATTATCGAGCTCACATGATAGCTACTATTGATTGCATTCGGTTTTTATTAAAACAAGGGCTTGCATTTCGTGGGCATGATGAGTCTAGAGATTCAGGCAATCGAGGGAATTTTCTTGAGCTTCTATGCTTTCTTACTAATTATAAGGAAGACATTAATGTTGTTACGCTTTCTTACTGATCATAAAGAAGACATTAATGCTGTTACTTTTGATAATGCTCCTAGAAATCTTCAAATGACATCAAATGATATTAAAAAAGACATTGTAAGTTGTGGTGCAGTTGAAACTACCAACATGATTATTAAAGAGATGGGTGATGTTTTATTTTCTATCGTTATTGATGAATCTCGCGATATTTCTACAAAGGAGCAAATGGTTGTTGTTTTATATTATGTGGATAAAAATGGCTATGTGGTTGAGAGTTTTATTGGGATTGAACATGTTATTAGTACTACATCTATTTCACTTAAAGAGGCATTTGACAAGCTATTTTCCAGACCTGGTTTGAGTATGTCTAGATTGCGTGGACAAAGATATGATGGAGCTAGTAATATGCAAGGTGAGTTTAATGGTCTTAAAACACTGATTTTAAAGGACAACAAATGTGCTTATTTTATTCATTATTTTGCACATCAATTTCAGTTGGCTCTAATTTCTATGGCTAAGAAGCATGAAGATGTTAATTCTCTTTTCAATTTAGTTGCAATGTTAGTCAATGTTGTTGGTACTTCAGCAAAACGTCGTGATATTCTTCAAGAGAAACATGCTCAAGTAGTTATTAATGCACTCGATAATGGTGAACTTTCAAGTGGACGAGGTTTAAATCAAGAGATTACTTTAAAGCGATCTGTTGATACACGTTGGGGCTCACATTATGGTACACTATTGAGCATAATCACCATGTTTCCATCTATTGTTGACGTGCTTGAGATAATGTCAAATGAGGGAAATTTTGAACAAATATTTCAAGCTACAATGTTATTGAAGTGCATACAATCATTTGATTTTGAGTTTAACTTCTTGTTAATAAAAAAAATTCTTGGATAAACATAAACTACTTCGCCTTGCTGAGTTTTATCCAAATGATTTTTCTCCAATGGATCTTGTGGCACTTGAAACTCAACTTGATGTTTATATTATGAATGTGAGTTCTGACAACAAATTTTCATGATTGAAAGGGATTGGTACGCTAGCAAGAAAATTGGTTGAGACTAAGAAATATAATTATATTCAATAGTTTATTTATTGGTGACATTAGCATTGATTTTACTAGTTGCCACAACTACAGTTGAAAAGGCATTTTCAGCTATGAATTTTGTGAAAAATCGTCAGCTAAATTGAATGGGAGATCAATGGTTGAATGATAGTCTTGTTGTATACTAGAAAAGAATATATTTTGTAGTCTAGACAATGATGTTATTCTTCAATATTTTCATCACATGAAACCTCGTCAAAGACAGTTATAAGTGTATTGAATTAAATACTTTAATGAATTTTTATTTTGATATATGTTATTCATTGACTACTTTCTTGAATTAAATTACTATTTGAATTTAGCCCCTACTAAAAATAATTTCTGGCACCGCCACTGCCCATAAAAGGTTAATTAGCAAATTAACCTTTAATTATCAATGTGAAAAAATTAATATTTTTTGTACTTGAACAACAATCTTACTAATAATTATTTTATAACAAAATTAATTTACCAAGTTAATCCTAACACTAAATAATAATATTATTTTGTAAATATTTTTATGCTACACTTAAAATTAATTTGATAAATTATCATTTTTCTTTTTCATTAATATCCCTAAGCATATTGATAACGGCATTATTATAAAAAGAAAGAAAAAATTAGAGTAGGATTGTAATAAATTTAATAATAATAGTGTCTTGATGTATTTTTTTAAATGAGTACTTAACTCAAAATTAAAAAAAAAGAGAGAGAAAGTGAGTTTTTTTTTTTTTTCAAATCAATTAACGAAAGAACGAACTACGAATTTATCATTGTATCGTTAGATTTAAGTATTTAACTACCAAATTGACGGCACAGTCATGATGGAAAGACGTAGCCGTGTAGGCGCCTTAGGGATGGCAATGGGGAGGGGAGGGGAGGGGAGGGGAGGGGACCGATCTTCCCGTACCCATCCCCGATATTTTGCGTATGTCCCCGTTCCCTCCCCGTCCCCGTCAGAATTACTTAAGAGAATCCCAATCTCCTCCCCGAATAATAACAGGGGATCCCCGAGGGTCCCCGATCCCCGAATAACTAATACATTTTTTTTTCAATTTTGAGTTAATCATATTAAAATAAAAAATTCAAATAAAAGTAAAGTTCGAAATATATCTTACATTAATATCTATTACAAAAGTCACATACATTAAATTAGTAAGTAACGCAACATGAAATGAATACAAACTTCTTTTACAAACTATCATGAACAAATTAATAGTTTAATACAAAATTGTTACAAATAAAATTGAATTTAGATTCAAAATTAACTTTTTCAATGATGGCGTGGGCTCTTTATAAATGTGGATTATTCCCTTTACAACACAATAGTTAAATCGGAGCAAATCAAAAGTAAATATTAGATTAGATTATATATTAAAATTGTGATTCGCTGTGGGCAATTATAACATCTAAAAATAAATAAAAAATAGATTTAAGTTTAAAATATTTAAAGAATATTAAAATTAAAAAAAAATATTTGGCTAATAGAATATACTCGGTCTTTTTAATGTCTTATATAAAAATTTAGGACTTTAATTAGTTAATTAGGCCTAAAAGTTTAATAATATAAATATTTTGATATTTTTTATTTTTACCAATATTTATAATTTTATAATTTAAATTTTATTATTTATTTACTAGTAATTTTAAAAAATTAAAATAAAATTAAAAATTAAAATGGGGAAATGGATAGGGGATGGGGATTCCACCTCATCCTCGTCCCCTCCCCGAATAAGAAATTGGATAAAAAAATTTCTCCGTCCTCTCCCCGAATAAGAAATTGGGTATAAAATTATCCCCATACCCTCTCCGAATAGAAAAAATCTCCAAAAATATCTGTTCCCGTGAAAATTTTTGCCATCCCTAAGGCGCCTGATGCACATTGTAGTGGGCGCTGACGCTAAATTACCCCAATAGTAACTTATGAAGCGGCCAAAATTTACGGTTAAAGATCGTCACTAACGTCGGTTAAAATCGCTGTATGGGTGTAAAAACTCTGCCATTTTTATTAGTTTTTATATACCCATCGAAATTGCACGTGGTACGTACCTGAATTTTAGACCGGGCTTATTTTCAATTTTGTTGAATAAAATATTATGTTGCCAAAAAGCATGCACCGCCGTCTTAGCTCAGTGGTAGAGCGCGTGGCTTTTAACCACGTGGTCGTGGGTTCGATCCCCACAGACGGCGTTTTTCGACAGATTTTTAAATTGTTTTTTCTTTTAGTTATAGGAGTATAAACTATTTTATGTAATTTAATAAATTTTTCAGATTTTAAATTTGATCTTTAACAAATCTAAAATCTTGAATTTAAACACACACATATATATGGTGAGATTGAGATTAATTACTTCATAAATGAATTCTTTCATCATCAAAGATTATGGTGATGGGAGATCTGATTCGACAGTTACGTGTGAAGCTCGAGAGCTTTGCTGTGGCTCTTTCTAATAGAAAGTCGACACGAGTACAGTGACGCACCTAATTGTAGCGTACCGTAGGTTGGATCTCGTCTCACCGACAGCGTCCTCTCAGAGTCAATGATTGAATACGTGGCAGCCCAACTTTCATCGGCACGTTTATTCGTTAATTTTTTTTTGACTTCTAAGGGGATAAGAACGACATTGCCTTTTGTCTTTAAAGAGATTACTAATGTTATGGATGCGTTGGGTATTTGTCTCTTTCCATGTGAATTATTAATCTTCTTAATTCTTCACGTAACATGGTTACGTGTTAGTGAGGCTTATACTTTTCTCTTGATCATGTAGGTGTAATTTTTTTCGTTAATCATTTCTCATCGTTCCGTCAAGGTTTATATAAAAAAAATAAAAAGAAAAAAAGGTTGGAGAATTTCCCAACAAAACCAATCAGAATTTCAAATGATTCAAAATTATAATAAAGGAAATCTAAAAGAACCTCAGGAAAAATTTATGTACTTGAAGGTCTCTCTATAAGTATATATGTAGAAGCATCTCCTTTTATCCGAACATAGGCTTTGAAGCCTTCATTAATTTGTATTATCTTGGGGTTATGCAAGTGTTTGTGCCTTTGTTTGCATTACTTTATTCAAAAGATAATATGAGACTAATATAAAAAAAAAATATATATATATATCGTAATATCTTAATAAATTAATACGTCAATTACTTTTTTTTTTTCAGCCAATGACAATTGACAGGCAAGCCACCTGTAGGTCATTGCAAGACACTCCCGGCCCTCGGACTCTGGCTAAACATAAGTAATTTTATCGACGTTTACAGCTTCATCAGCCACTTAATTTCCACATTTATTTTTCTATCTCGAAAGCTTATTAATTATATGAACATGGCTCTAGAGAGGGTGGCATGCGAACCACCTGTCAATCATTCCAAGACACTCCTTAGGTTTGTACTCTGGAGCTGTATGACCTGCTCCCTGTACAACCCATAATTAATTACGCAATTAGTGGTCATTAACTATATAATATACCTGCTTAGTTACCAATTAGCTAATAAATCATGGTAGATAATTTTCAGGGAAAATGATTTATTCTTGCCTTTACTGTGGCAAATGTCAAATGATAATTGTTCTTTTCCTTGTACCGGTACCAATATCTACGGAAATCAATAGTATAAATCAAAACAACTGTGAAATATAATGTTCAGTTAATATACCACATATGATAAACAAGTTGAGATGAAAATAAACCAACCCGGCAACTTGACCTTCCACGAACCACGGCTGCCAGCCAGTTTCAATCGTCAAATTTAATGACTTTATCCATGCTTCAGTGGCTACGTATGGAACCTTCATGTCGACATCACCACTGAATTTACAGAACAAAATTATCCGTAAGCCCTGGAAATTTAGACCGAAGCCAGTTCAAAACATTGCCAGGTTTTTATCAGTTATAAAACAATAGGTGGTTTTGAAAAATTTAAAATCTTAAAATTATTTTAATGATGAAGGAATTTTTTGATGTAACTCCTGGGTCTTACTTTCTTAAAATGCAGACATCCCAAAATTTTTTATCATGTTTTGGAAAAAGCATGCATCAGCAGCTTGAAATATGAAAATTGAAAGACTAATTAAAAATTAAATATACAATCAATTTATATATATTGATATGCCTTGTATTAATTTTTCGTATAAAGATTTAAGACATCTGTATTCTAAAATACGTGAACATCCACGTCTAATAATTTTTTTCTTTCCTAAGTTGCTACCTGTAAATCAAAACTTGATAGCCTTTCTTGATGAGGTTTCGGTGGTAAGCAAGACTACTTGAGACATCTTTTGTGTACGATAAACTTTGATTGCATCTCACCCAATATTTTACTGTCCCCTGCTTGTCAGTGCAAATGTTTGAGCAAAATTAATTAATAATTTGGGTGCTACAATTCTTAGGATTAAGCTTAACATACCTCTTGGACTCCAATAGCCCTTTGAACGGTTTTGTCGTTTGCCCAAATGTATGAGTAGACATAGTTGTGGAACTGTACAAGGAGGAAAGATCATTAGCTTATATAATTTATTGATCGGATAATAACATAAATACCTAATATGTATACACACACACAGATGTTAGAAATATTTGTATGCTGCCTATGATTTAAACTTTGATGAGTTTATGGAAAAAGGAAAAAAGAAAACATTCAAGTTAGTGTTTAATCAAGAATCGTTCGGTTTGTAAAAGTTTTAATCTAATCCAATTCGACCTATTGAATTAAATGTATGCCTGAATTTAAACCATTTTCCTCTTGCTTTCACTGCAAGAGCCAACCAACTAACTAGTGGCTACAGCCAATTACATATGAATTTTCGTATCTGAAAAATACAGCCGAAATTGAATCCTTAATCAATGGAATGTTGAATAGGATAAGATGGGGTGTACTCTTTATTCGAAATTTATCAAAGTTGATGGATTTGATATGGATTTATGGGTTTCAACTCATAATTTATTTATTTTAAGCTTATTCTAATTGTATGTGCATTTGTAGAGTTTACCCGACACCAAGTTCCTGAAGCTGCCGGTTGAGTTGGCGAAGAGAGAAAATCTAAAGAATCTTCTTCGATGATGCTGCGATTCCAGTTGAAAAGCTTGCGTCTAGGGGATATAAACGGACCTCTACAAGAAGGTTCATATATCTGCGCGTGGTTTACTCTGCTAATGCACTGTAAATTCAATTAATGTGTTAATTTTGTTGCTGCTTGTAATTAATACTAATTGACGGGTAAGCGTTATTATCTACTCACCTCCGTAATATTTTCAAGATCGGCTATACATAAGCCATTGCTTGGATCTACATTCACATACTCGCCCTGGCAATTTCTTTTGGCTGACTGGAAAGAATAAAATGAAATGAAATCTGTTAAAAGAATTTAATGTATCACTCACCGATTACCATTTTTTGTGGACAAATTTGTTAACTAAATCATTCCATTTAAGCTTGCTGAGAGCACTTATAATAACTCTTGGGCTTAATTCATATTCAAAAGTCAACTCAAGAGTTGAAATTTGTTAATGATTCTCAATAAATGTGGGATGATATCCTCAACAAGAGTACTATATCCATGATATCTAAGTATCCAGTCAAAAAATAAAAAAGATTATTGGAGGTGATAAGATTTATTTTACTTATAAGCCTACTTGACTCCTATTTACTAGTCAAACTGAAGACACAATTCAACACAGGGACGTAGGTATATCTAATTAATTAGCCATAAAAAGATTAAAAAAAAAGTTTATGAACCTTAATGCACTATAAAGACGCGAACACTACATTGAGATTCATACTTTCGCATCTTCATTTCTTGTAGCTAGTTACCAGGAGCTATTTTAATTTTACAAGTTGCAGACATCCACAATTGGATATGACTTTATAAACACATACGATTACTTTGAAAAGTAGATATGAAAAGAGAATTCACCTCGTAGATTTCATGGCTGATAAGTGCATTCAGGTAAGCAAAGTGTGGCACTGAGTTTTGATTTTCAGTGGAATCTGTTAGAGGGTTCCCAAGCAAATATCCCTGCGTCCATTGTTATCAATATCATCAAGATTCAATAGAAACAACAAAACTCGGTGCCTGAAGCTATGAACTGTTACTGAAAAATAAGTAAATCAAATAAATGAAACCAAATTTTCTTTTGAATTTCCCATATGTTAATTATGTGACTTACTTTGAGATTCATTCTTGGCCGGTGTCCGACATCAATACCTGCAATAAATCAACAATTTTTCCCCAACGATCATAATAAATGTTTGTTTAATAGAGGCCTTTAGCTCATATATAGTTATTGAGTTAATTACCGTCAGATATATGCTGAACGATCATTGGAACAATTATTCCTGAGTAAGAATCACCACCAATGTAGAGTGGATTTGCGAGGAAGCTGGGATGAGCTATAAGCCACTGAAAGATATTACGATTCATATACAAATTGACGGGAAAAAAAAAGCATCAGTTTGCTGTAATTTACTAATTTTTGGACAAAATTAAATGAAATTTTTTGTTGAAAATATTATTTCTCCTTTCATTTTTTAAAGACTATCGAAATACGTTTAGCTATTAAAAAATAGTGACCTTTCAATTTTTTTTACTATTTTACCCTTAAAATTTTTTATTGATTAATAATATATACAATAAAATTTATCTATAGTTATAATGTTGGGACCAAACTAATTTTATTATTATGAGGATGTTATAACTTAATAGAAGTACAATTTTAGAATTTGTTGTTTTTGACTTTATTATCCTTAGTGTAAATAATATTGAGGTAAGGTATCCGTCACATCAATAATTAATTAATAGAGTATATTAAATTCAATTCATAGACATTGATAAAAGAAATAAATATAGTTTTAAAAAAACTATTATATATATTCATATATTGTTAGGAATATACAAAGTCTTCTTAAAAGTCTCTAAACGTTTGCATTCCCTTTAATGTTTTTTTTTTTCATTATTATGTAAAGGCATGTTACTTTAACATAATATAACATATATTTTTTGTAAAACATAAATAACTATTATTAAATGCAGATAAGTTCCTTAGAATGAGATCTAAAAAAATATAACTTATTATAATGTGGAGCTTATTCTTATTAATAATTAAACTATATTAGGACTATTTTCTTGGGAGATTATCAATTTTCCTCTACTGAAATTAATATATAGCACTTACTCTCTCATTATTTTCATAACAGTCAATAATTCCCCTAACAATATAATTTTACAGTATTAATCTTATTTTCAAATACACTTTTTATCCATATTCATTATAAATTAAATAAATCATATAAATAAAAATTAAAATAAAATGATTTAAGTACTAAAAATAACAAATATATGTCCGATGTGAATAAAAATTAATAATAAGATTTTTGTACTTTTTGTTATTTTATAAATGTTTTCTTATAATAAATATGATTAAAAATATATTTGAAAATAATGGTAATACTATTATAAATATGTTATCAAGAAGGTTATTAGCTATTATAAAAGGAGTAAGGGATAAATAACATATATTAATTTCAGTAGCAAAAAATTAGCAATATCCCTCTTCTAACTATAAAGAATTATTTTTATATTTTTATGAAGCCTAAAATTTTTTGAAAACGTCATCTAGAACTAGGTAATATTCCAACAACATTTAAGCAACAAACAAAACCACAAATACAAAATCATAACAAATCATAAAAATTTAAAAAATTTAAAAAAAATTAAAATCTATTAATTTTTTAATCTTTGTTCGTTTGTTATTATATATATTTGCTAATCCGTACCTATAGCAATTTTTTGTCCTCACCTTTCTTAAAAAATAATAGTTTTGTGCCGCTGAAAGGGTATCATTCATGATGTATCCTTGCCAAGTATTGGCGTATGAGAATCCTGTACCTACAGGTGCATCTAAGAATATAATGTTGGCAACCTGTAAAATAATTGACAACTCTCTCAGGTCTTGGTCAGGAGGGTAGCCATGACAAAAAGAGACATAATTGAAGCCAACTAATAGAATTTACATCTAAAATTTAAATCAGAATCCTCTCTTTATATGATCTTCGTCTGAGTAAATTCTGTTAATATGATTAGTGGTTAATAAATTAAAAAAAATAATTAAATTATAATCATCCATCAATATTAAAATACAAGTGGTACAAGATCTGTAAAAGATCAGGAGTGCACAGATCAGAAGAAGATAATGGTCCCTAAAATTTGGAGCCACATTATAAATAAGTAAAACTAAAGGTGCCAAAACGTAAAATAATATATATCATAAGGGGCCAAAATATAAATAGTTATTCACGTCTTTGAATAGAATTATGCGTAGCCTGAGCCCCTAGGGCACTAGCAGAGCTCATCTCTGCGCCGCGCCCTGCTTTAAGAAAATATCTGATAAAAATCTGGTTGTAATTATTAATTAAATTTACAATTTATAAAATCGAAGAACGAAGAGAAACGATGTCGTACCTTTGTCCACGAGTATGGGTTCAACAAAAACTTAGGTAAGTTTACCTTGGACTTTTCATAGTCAAATGACAATGGACCTACAATAATTGAATTAGTGAAAAGCATGATTTAAATATAAACAAAGAAGGGAAACATTTCGTCCATGATCTTTTAATAGTAATGGAACCTTATAAAATTAGATTCTCTTCAAAAATGTTATTAAAATGAATAAAGACAAAGATAATAAGCGGAATAAATGGATAATATTCTCATACCAATTTCAAAGACAAGGCCAGAAAACCCAGAACAGCCAGGGCCTCCGGAGAGCCAAAGCACAAGAGGGTCATCTTCAGGACTCCGCTCGGATTCAATGAAGTAGTAAAACAGCTGCACATCATCATTCTGTCCCACCCCAATGTACCTGCAAATAATTAACACAGTATTATTTTTTTCTGGGGAAATTAATTCAGCTAATAAGTATGTCAAGAAAGGAAAAATAAAACAAAATAGAACATACCCAGTTTCGAGTTTGAAGGGAAGATCACCATCAAAGCCCGGCAGGGTTGTGATGATTTGCTGTGATGAACTGAGGACCATATTAAGGACCACGCAGAGAATAAATAATTGCAATGCTGCCATGCTCAACGATCTGAAGATCCACTTTCAGTTTTAGCTACGCTCAGTAGTTGAGAGGAGAACAGTGTTTATTGAATTGTTATCCACAACACAATGTCTTCACGATAGATAAGGAACCAGGAAGGTACGGCATTATTTAGACATACATTTTGAAATTTGGAAGGCCGTGCCTGCTAAGATTTGGAACACACATGCTACCTACCCCCGACACCAATGCTGTACTTTTTTTTTTCACAAAACAAAGCTTAATAATAATGAGTTTTGTATTTTGACCTCTTTTAGTTTTTATTTATTACAAAATACCCCCGAATTGTCTTCAGCCACTGGCCAGTAGGCCTTTTTGACTGGTAACACACGTCAGTCAATATTGACTATTGAGGGATAGGATCCAAACTTCTCTTGATTTTCCTAAAATTTAGGGTAAATATCTCCAACTATATTTGTGGAAGTAGATTTATGAACTAATACTTTGACAAACCTCTAAATTGTACTATAAATTATATATATTTAGGCTTCTAATAAATTTGGGATTGTACATACCTGATAATTTAAAAAATAAAATTAACTTTAAGACCCTTTTGAATGGAGCCATACAAAAGTGATCCACGCCTGCAAATCTACCACATACATTAAAATGATTGAAAAAGTATGCTATGTTTGAGAGAAATGATAACAAGGGAGACTAAACAAATTTGTGGGATTACTATTGGTTATTATACGATATATCAACATCGATCATAAGTGATAATAGTTTTAACAAATAAGTGATTTAAATGTTAATAATATTAATATTTGATAAACTTCCACAAGTATTTCTATGGGTTGAAAACATTTGGATTCTGCAACATATTATGTTTTATACCATTGATGGCCACCACGATCGAAAGGTTTAATTTAAACAAGTGATTGAAAATGAAACAGAAATGGTCCAATCAGCATAAATTTAATAATTTTGATTGATTGTAAAAATTGAAATAACCAATTAAGGGAATTGACCTAAATTTCGGAACTTGTTTCACTTTGAGAAGTTCAAAGATTCATAACGAACATCACCAAATGAGTGACCTTTTTATATATAATGTATTAATACACAAACAATGAAGCAATTTTACCCTTAATCTCAACTGTAACTAGCATATTAAATGTAGTAGTATTTCACTAACTAATTAACGATGCAAAACATTTCCAATGGCATGGCTTTTGCTCCTTGGGTACAACAAATTCTCCTCAAAGGAACAAGCCTTATCTTCATCAATTCTCCCTATCTTTCCAACGCCAACACTGTAACTCTTTCGCATAGTAGTAGCCTCAATCACCTCCGTTTGCCGCTGTAGATTCAGCCCCACCTCCCGGCCAATAATCCGCTTACACGTCGCCTGTCTTAACATCTCTCTAAGCTTTTCGTCATCCCTTGACTTGGAGCTGCCATAACTGAAATTCTTGGGCACATGGGAAACATGTGGAACCGGACAGACCACCGCGCCGCCTCGTCCAACGTCATTGGCACAGCCATTGAAGCTGTTGATGTAAGAATCCCTAGCATTCCTTAGAAGCAAGACAGGTGATGACATAATTTGCATGAATTTGGTTTTCTTTTTTTCCTTGCTTTTCATGGTCAATAATTGATTAACTGGGACAATTTGAGATTGAAGAAATTGGATTCTAAAAAGTGTGAAGCAATACATGGCTTAAGAAATCAATGATTATGTAAATTTATACTGCGCTGGCTCCTATTTTGATTTTATTTTGGGTAACGGTAGCATCTAATGCAAATTTGGACTGCAATTTTGGACGGCAAGAAGGCTATGGTAACTTATAAGAAGGCAAGTCTAAAAGCATTATAAAATTGAATTAAGAAATGAATACGAACAAGAGAATAAAAGAACTGACACCAGGAAAAGGAGAGTTATTAGTTTTCATATGGTTAGCATTGAACAGGTCTTATGATGGAAACAAGAAGACGATGAGAGGATTATTATTATTAACATTGTTTTTTAAAGCTACGATGAGTGAAACTTTGGAGCTTAGTGTTTTGGGCTTCATCTTTGTTTGATCTTCGCTATTTGCCTCATGCCGTCTTATTGCCGGTTTCCGACTCCTGAGACCGATCTAATTAAGTTTCGGGAGCTTCTAATACATACATTTTATACGTTAATCTTCTAGTGCTCAATGAACTGATGAAGACCGAGAAAGGTACGGCATTTATTATACTTATCACAAGTGAAATATGAATTTGTTTTTTAGGTAATTCATGTCTTATATAATCTTGTAAAAGAGTCTTATATTATCAGTTAGTCCACCTAGAAGCCGAGGTTTTTGTTTGGTGGTTGAGGGAATTAAGCTCAGAAAGTTAGTATTGAACACCAGAAATTAGTACCTACCAGTGTTGTCTTATAATTAATGGGTAGACGTGGAGGTGTTTCCTCCTCTCATTTTGTCCAATCAATCAATTTCAATAGAATTCCCATTAAATTTTTGTGTCACTTAAGTCCCTTATTGAATGCAAAGCGGCTCTGACGATTACTCATGTCACAGTTTTTGATCCCGAGGCTTATATATGGCAGACGTGTGACAATTATAATTATTTCATAAGACAAATATGATAACCAAGTTAAGATGAAAAAAAAACCGTACACAAATGAGTTTGGAGCGACATTTTTAAAAAAGCAAATAGGAGCATCAAGGCTCTTGCAATACTAGTTTTTCAGATCATAAGTTTGGTAAAGCCAAACATAAATAATTTCATCGGTGTTTACAACGCCATCAGCCACTTAACTTCCACATTTATTTTTCAATCTCGAAAACTTAATAATTATATGAACGTGGCTCTAGAGAGGATAGGATGCGAACCACCTGTCGATCATTGCAAGACATTCCTTAGGCTTGTACTCTGGACCTGTATGACCTGCTCCCTGCACAACCCATATTAATTACACAATTAGTAGTCATTAATTATATAATATAGCTGCTTAATTAGCTAATTAATCACGGTAGATAGTTTTCAGGGAAAATGATTTATTCTTGCCTTTACTGTGGCAAATGTCAAATGATAATTGTTCTTTCCCTTGTAACGGTACCAATATCTACAGAAATCAATAGTAGAAATTGAAACAACTGTGAGATATCATATAATGTTAAAGTTAATATTCCAAATATGATAAACAAGCTGAGATGAAAATAAACCAACCCTGCAACTTGACTTTCCACCAACCACGGCTGCCAGCCAGTTTCAATCGTCAAATTTAATGACTTTATCCATGCTTCAGTAGCCATATATGGAACTACCATGTCGACATCTCCGCTGTATTCGTGAAAGAAAATTAGTCCAATGTGTAGACTACGAGATAGCTAGAAACCTAGTCCATCATAGCAAGTCCATGATAAAGTTTTAAGAGCAATACTAGGTATCCCAAAATTTAAGTTTCAATTATTGTAGCATTCGTCTATTGGATGCTGGTTAAGTGACTTTAAAAGCCATGAAATCTATCATCTAGTAAATGAGTGACACATAATATTGAGACTCAATTTAAGACTCAAATATGGGTCAAAAAAATCGAGAAGGGACTATTAACCGCACTAGAAGAAGACAAAACTAAATTTGATTTACTGAAAATTCATAAAATATGAGCTAACAAGAGCGTTATAGTGTCTTTTTAGATACAAGCTTGAATTACGTTTGTGAAAAAATTCGAAGAAGGAGAAGAAGTCTCATGTATAAAAAGCAATCAGGCATATTCCAAACTATCATTTCATTAGTTACATATTCAGGATCATTGAACATTCCCGATCATTGATGAATTTATTCATCCTTCAAAATGTTGGCATTCTAAAATATTGGAACATACGCTCCTAATAACTTTTCTATATATTATTACCTGTAAACCAAAACTTGATAGCCTTTCTTGGTGAGCTTTCGGTGATAATCAACACCACTTGAGACATCATATGTGTAAGACAAACTTTTATTGCATCTCGTCCAATATTCTACTGTCCCCTGCTCATATGGGAATGCATTAGTAAAAATAATATTTAATGATTTGGGTTGCGACTATGCTCTAACCAACCATAACATACCTCCCGAACTCTCAGAGCCTTTTGCACAGCTTTATTATTTGCCCAATTGTACGAGTAGAAATAGTTATCTTTCTATGAAAGTGGAACATCAGCAGCTCATACTATAATTGTTGATTACATAGCAAATATGCAATAATAACAACAATAATAATAAAAGTAAAGAAACCTTAGAAACAGATGTGCGCTGCAGTGCTGCTTATATATGTTTACGTTTAAAATTGAGTAAATTCCCCTATATATATTCCATTGAGTTTTCAGTTTTGGTTATTAGTTGGTTTCTAGTGTTATTTCCACAACTGTTAGATCTAACTTTTTACGAGCGAAGGTTTTTTTTTTTTTTTTTGGTCTGACATGCAACATATGAAAAGTTAAGTATAATTAAGTTGATTTTACAAAAACAAATAACTTATAGATTCAAGGACTAATAGGGTAATTAAATCAGACCCTAGGACTGAAAGAGACATTAACGTTCAAAATTAATTGGATATGAAATACGTTACCTTGATCAAAGTTGATTGATTGATTCTATACACATTGATGGGTTATTGCACATTTATTGTGTGTGTGTATAGAATTTTACCCGACACCAATGCCTTGGGGCTGATTGAACTGGCGAATAGAGAAAATCAAAAGAATCTTCTTCGATGATGGCGCGATCCCACATGAATTGCACTGGTCTTCTGAGTATATCTAAACTACATTGAGGTTCATATATGTTCTGGATACATAATTTTCCAATGCACTACAAATGCAATTGGGTGAGTTAATTTTGCTACCTGTACTTATAATACTAGTTAATTGAACAAAATGACAACGAGTTTTGTTCTATATACCGCTGTTATATTTTGAAGATCAGCTTTACATAAGCCATTGCTTGGATCTGCATTCGTGTACTCGCCCCTGCAATTTCTTTTGGCTGACTGTAAACAGAAAATAAAAGAAGCATCTCACACATTTTAAGCAATTAATACATGGCAGTTCATATTCATATATCATACCTTGTATTTATATCCTTCTTTTAATTTTGGTGTCTGATTTTTATATAAATGTGGATGTCAACTACTTATCGATGAATAAGACCTACAGGACCCACCATTTTTTTTCTCCTTATAATTTGAACCTAAAATATTGAGGATTTTACATAACTTCAACCCTGGTAAGGTTAAAAATTTATCCCGAACGGGCTAGGATTTGTCAATACTGATCCTGTCCTGATAGATAATCGGGCAAAAAATGTGTTCTAAATCCCTTATCAAGTAGTAAATTGGGACAAAAATGGATCCTGATCCGTCTCAATTGGGATCTTGAATTGTTCCGAATAACATGAGTTTTCTATCACACATTGCAGTTTTTATCATAAACGACATGTCATACGATTATGACCGACATATCATATATATTTTATTTATTAAAATGATGTGTTATAAACATATGACTGATATATTCTATATATATATATGTGATACTGATTCATCAAATTAATTTGTCATGCACCTGTGGAAACTGAGATTTCGAGACGTTTAAGATCCTGATCAGGATCTTCAAACATCTTGAATCCTGTACCAAGCAATAATTTAGGAAAAATTTGAGTCCCAATCCTGATCCGAATAGTAAACTAAGATAAATTTGATTTCGAATCTCGTCTCAAATGGGCCTGGATCCCGAATCTCAAAAGAGATTTAGGGAATTCTGCCAACCCTAGGTCCTAACATGGCTTCGCCACTAATTGGTTACCAGTAACTAGCTAAATCTATGTTTTACATATACAACGGAACCTGGTTAAATTAATACTTGATAAATTTGATAATTTCAATTAAAAGATAGTTTTTGTTAGTCTTGGCTTGGGTCAAATGACAAATTAATAATTCAATAAATTTATTAGATAATAAACTTTAAAAAAATCTTATCTTATTAACTTAAAAATTAATAGTACTCTATTAAACTATATGACTTAATAAAATATCTGCATGGGAAAAAAATGAAGACACTTACATTAGAGAAAGGATTTTATATTTAGACACAAAAAATATTAATTTGAAAATTATATACGATTAAAGAAGTCACCTCGTAGATTTCATGGGTGATGAGTCCCTTCATATATGCGAATTGTGGTCTAAAATTGGTGTCTAAAGCCTCATCTGTTACTGGGTTGCCAAGCAAATATCCCTGTGTCCATTATCAAAATTGTTAAGATTCAATAGTCCTGTAAAAAACTGAGAATGAAATAAATCAAAATTTATGTGATATCCGATTCTAGGTGACCTACTTTGAGATTCATTCTGGGCTCATCTCCGAGATCAATACCTGCAACAAAGTATCAGCAACTAAATAATGATAATTGTGATAAATACGGTAATAATCAATGCCATTATATTCTGCAAGTGAATTTGGCAAATGTTTGATTCTGTTTCACAGCATGCAGAGTAACTAAATTCTAAGATGGAAGAAGGGGAAAAAAAAAATTACCGTCAGAAATTTTTTGAACAACGATTGGAAGAACTTTGCCAGAATAGGAATCGCCAAAAATATAGAGTGGATTCGCGAGGAAACTGGGATGAGCTATAAGCCACTAATCCATCATTCATATACAAATTAAAAAGATTGGTTAGCATGCATAATGCATTAATTTTGAAAACCAATAGACTCAATTGATGCATGATTTAAGGTATATATGTTTGCACTACTTGGACTTCCACTTAATTAATAAAGCACAACAGCTAAAATATTAACTTTTAGTTTAAAGCTAAGCTAATATTCTTACAAATGGTCATCAACTTATAATAAATTAATTGTTAGTGATTTTATTATGCAGTAAGACGCACACCACCTCAATTTTTACTCACCTTTCTTAGAAAAAAATACGTTTGCACTGCTGAAAGTGTATCATTCATAACGAATCCTTGCCAATTTTTGACATATGAGAATCCGGTGCCAGCTGGTGCATCTATGAATATAATACTGGCAACCTGAATAATAATTTACATGCAACTCCCAATGAGATCTCTAATACAATTCCAAATTTATTATTATTATTATTAAAACACAAAGTTTGTAAAAGAATTTTCTAATTAATGTCTCACCTTTGTCCATGAGTATGGATTCAACAACAACTTTGAGGAGTTTTCTCTAGAATTTTCGTAGTCAAATGACAATGGACCTACAAAGGACATACCATCAAGATATATTAAGAAAGGATAATGATAAAACTCCTCATGTAATTTACTATTTTAAAATCCATTAAAATTCCGATGACGTTCCTAATATCCCGCTAATAATGTCTTATTAAAAATGTCAACGTGCTTAAATACTTCTTTTTTTCTATTTTAACCCGGATGTAAGACTTATAATAAATGTTTTCAACCAACTCACATATTGTTCTATTAATTAAAAAAATTAAAATACTGACGTGTTATTATAACTTATTATACTACGTATCTGCAACCAATAGCTATTGTTTTTTAATTCATTGTTTCTTCCGGTAGCCCAACTCTATCATTTACTATAACTAATGCCTTGTGCCACAACCATTGATTCCTGTTTGAAGGTAAATTTAATAAGATATTTTTGAACTAAAAAATGAAGGACACGTAGATAATTAAAAGAATAAAATTGGTATAATACTTAAGAGCAATATAAATTATGGATGGTGAAAAAGTCCGGCTTAAGCCTATTAGAGGGGAAGTTTAAGGGCCAGGCTCGGGCTAAGCTTGGACTTTCACTTATTTTTTTACTTTTTTTAAATTGTTGTAAATTTGAAAATGAGTTAATAATGAACAAGTTATTATAATCAACAATGAATTATAGAAAATGAATATTTTAAAATAAAATAATAAAGAAAGAAAAAAACAAATAAAAATTTAGAGATTTAATTTTTTTAATACTGGATTCTCTAATTCAAGCACTCTTTTAATTAATTAAACGTAAAAGATAGTATAATTTATAATTTGGGTTTTTTGATTCATTATTGATATATAAATTAGGGATTTAAGCTTTTTTTCATTATTTTTTAATTTTTAATTTATTATTCTAATATATAACTTATTTATTTATTTTTTATAAAAATAGAGGGTTTGTGTTGGAGAATTAATAAATAAAACACACTATTTTATTTCTTCAACAATACTCCTCACCAATTACAACTCTTATTTTTTCACTCTCTACACCTTAGAGATTTTGCTACTTCACTTGATATTTAAACCAAAGGGGAGAGGGGGTATTTATACATGAAACAAACTAATTACAACCATTCATTTATTCAACTAATAAACAAATCCTCACCATCCATTAAAACCTACCACTCACCTACTTCACCAACCACACCTAACACACCTAACACAACTAATTCAAACCTCACCAACCATACCTATTCATGGAACCTTCCATGAGTTGGGCTTGATTTATTTATCTTGGATCAAGTTTATGATCCAACACCTTCCCTTAAACTTGATCCTGTGACACCAAGCAAACTTCTGAATCTTACAAAGTCTTCTTGCTTGAGTGGCTTAGTGAAGATATCAGCTGCTTGATCTTATGATTTTACATACTTGATTTGCACTTCTTTTCTCGCAATACACTCTCTTATGAAATGATAGCGAGTGTCTATGTGTTTACTTCGATCATGAAAGACTGGATTCTTGGATAGGGCAATTGCTGATTTGTTATCAACACAAATCTCGGTTGGCTCTTCTTGTGCCAAACTCAACTCCTTCAGCAAATTTCTGAGCCAAATTGCATGACAAACACTTGATGTGGCGGCTACATATTCAGCTTCACAGGTGGATAGCGTGACAATTGGTTGCTTCTTTGACATCCATGTGAAAGCAGTATCTCCCATGAAGAACACAAATCCTGTTGTGCTCTTTCGATCATCTACATCTCCACCCCAATCGCTATCGCTATATCTAATAAGCTTGTAGTCATTAGAAAATGAGTATAACAAGCCGAAATTAATTGTACCTTTAATGTAGCGAATGATTCTTTTTGTAGCTTTAAAATGGGTGATCTTTGGATTCTCCATGTATCGACTCACAAGTCCAACAGCATAAAGGATATCTGGTCTTGTGCATGTCAAATAACGTAGGCTTCCAACCAAACTTTTAAAGAATGTTGGATCTATATCTTCGCCTTCATCATATTTGGATAACTTGACTTCGCATTCCACTGGCGTGCTTATAGGCTTACAATCATTCATCTTGAACTTCTTGAGAATCTCCTTTGCATAGCTTTCTTGGGAGATAAATATGCCTTCTTCCTTTTGCTTGACTTCAATGCCGAGGTAATATGCCATCAGTCCGATGTTAGCCCTTTCGAACTCTTTGATCATCACTCTCTTAAACTCTTCAAACAAGCTTGGATTACTTCCAGTGAAGATGAGATCATCCACATACAGGCACACAATCAAAATATCTTCATCTTTTTCTTTGATGTAGAGAGCATGTTCATATGGGCATTTGGTGAAGCCTTTCTCTTGAAAATACTTGTCAATTCTGCTATTCCATGCCCTTGGTGCTTGCTTTAACCCGTAAAGAGCTTTCTTCAATCTCAAAACTTTGTCCTCGTGTCCTTTCACCACATAGCCTAATGGTTGTTCAATGTAAACTTCTTCTTCAAGGAATCTATTCAAGAAAACAGACTTCACATCCATTTGAAAAATCTTCCATTTGTTCTGAGCAGCCAAAGAAATAATAAGTCTAATAGTTTCAAGTCGAGCTACAGGAGCAAATACCTCGTCATAGTCTATGCCAGCCTTTTGACTATAGCCTTTTGCAACTAGCCTCGCCTTGTGCCTTTCAATTTCTCCATTCGCATTTCTTTTTGTTTTATACACCCATTTGACACCGATCGCCTTGTGACCTTTTGGAAGAGTAGTAAGCTCCCAAGTATCATTCTTCACAATGGCTTTGATTTCTTCATCCATTGCAATTCTCCACTTCTCATCTAGTGCAGCTTCTTGGAAGTTGACTGGCTCACAATCAGCAAAGAGGCAAAAGAGAGTGAGATTATTATGTCTCTCAGTTACCTCATAGAGATCTTGAAGACTCCTTGTACGTTCTTCGGTTCTTTCATTTAAGAAAGACGACGGTGAATCTCCGCATGTGGTTGATGCTGGTGAGATAGGTGGAGTGACAGGCTCTTGTTGTTCGTCTACTTGTTTTATCTGTGTATGATCATCTTCTTTAATGGGAAAGAAGTTGAAGTCATCCACACCAGAGCCAAAATCCCATTCTCCTTCTTCATCAAAAATTACATCTCGACTGATCACGATCTTCCCGTTGTTTGGATTGTAAAGCTTGTATCATTTGGAGTTGTTGTCGTAGCCGATGAAGATGAACTTCTCACTTTTGTCATCCAGCTTGGCTCTACTTTCGTCTGGTACATGTACATGGGCAATGCTTCCGAAAACTCTTAGATGGGTGATGCCAGGTTTTCTTCCACTCCAAGCTTCTTGTGGCGTCCTGCCCCACACGCTTCTTGATGGAGATCGATTGGATAAGTAGACTGCACATGCAACAACTTCAGCCCAAAATTTTTTAGGTAGCCTCTTACTCTTAAGCATGCTTCTTGCCATGTCGAGGATGGTTCTGTTCTTCCTTTCTGCAACACCATTTTGTTGGGGGGATCTTGGAACTGTCAAAGGGCGTCGAATTCCATTTGCTTCACAAAACTCAAAAAATTCTTTGGAAGTGAACTCTCCACCTCGATCAGATCTCATGGATTTAATCTGGTATCCACTTTCTTTTTCAACTGCAGCTTTAAACTTCTTGAAAGCTTCAAAGACTTCTAATTTTTGCTTCAAAAAATACACCCAATTTTCTTAAAAAATCGTCTATGAAGAGAAGGAAATAGTTACTTTTACCAAGAGAGTTTGGCTTGAATGGACCGCACACATCAGTCTGAATGAGCTCGAGTGGCTTCTGAGCTCTTGAGTTTGACTCCTTTGGAAAGCTCTTTCTGAACTGCTTGCCAAGTAAACATCCTTCACAAAATTGATCAGGGTGATTGATGTATGGTAAGCCTTTCACCATGTTCTTCTTAGATAGTAGCTCCAGTCCTCCAAAGTTGAGATGCCCATATCGAAGATGTCAAGTCCAGGATTGATCTTTGTGACAGGCTTTGAGACATTTTGCAACATCATTTTGAATATTTAATGGAAACATTCTATTCTTCGACATTTCCAGCTTTGTAATTAGATTTCCTTTGTCATCTCTTAGGAAAATATTATAATCTTTTAAGTGAATATCATAGCTTTTTTCTAAAAGTTGACCTAAACTAAGAATGTTGCTTTTCATATTGGGCACATAGTAAACATTTGAAATTATTTGGTGGCTACCATCTTTTGCACCAAAAAAAAATGTTACTTCTACCCTTCACTGGTACTTTTGAATCATCTCCAAAAGCGACACTGCCATTCACAGATTCACTTAGTTGCACGAACATGCTTCCGTTTCCACTTATATGATTGCTAGCACCTGTGTCAAGATACTATGTATTTTCTTGACCTCCACTTGTGTCATTGTGTGCTAGTAAAAGTGTGCCATCTTCACCATTTTTCTCTTCAACATAGTTCACTCTCTCTTCAATTCTGGTGCTTGGAGCTCTGCATTCTGAAGCATAATGCCCAAACTTTTGAGAATTATAGCATTGTACTTGGGATTTGACATACCTCGATCTTGGATTGCCTCTGCCTCGTCCTCTAGTTGAACTTTCTCCTTTGACATAATTGGAGTTGTTGTTGTTGAAATTCCAACCTCATCCATGACCAAGACCTCTACCTCCGACATAGTGCATTCTCTCGTTGTCGGAGCTTTCTTCTCTTTTCTTTGAATTGACTTCCATCTTAAGAAGTTGTTCTTTGATTCCTTGCTTCTTTTTTTGTTTTTCTTCATAGGCTTGCAACCTTCCTTGAAGTTGCTCGATCGTCATATCCTCCAGATCTCTTGTTTCTTCAATTGTCACAATAATATGGTCAAACTTCAAGTTTACTGATCGAAGTATCTTTTCAATGATCCTTACCTCTTTTAACTCCTCGCCATTTTTTTTTAATTCATTGGAAACGGTCACAACCCGAGTAAAGTAGTCAGAAATTGACTCCGACGCCTTCATGTGTAAGGACTCAAATTCTCCTCGTAATGTTTGGAGACGAACCTTCTTAACTTGCTCCGCTCCTTTGTAAGAAGTCTCTAGTTTCTCCCATGCTTCTTTTGAGGAGGTTGTATCAGCAATCTTTTCAAAAGTATCTTAATCTAATGATTGAAAGATGAGATACTTTGCTTTATTCTCTTTCTTTTTCAAGTCTTTTAAATTCTCTTTCTGCGCCGCAGTTAAAGTGGCTTCATTTTCCGGCACAATAAAGCCTTTCTCCACAACATCCCATACATCATGTGCGCCCAATAGAGCCTTCATTTTAATACTCCAATTGTCAAACTTACTTCCCTTTAATTGTGGAACTTGAAATGACATCATACCACTGTTTGCCATAACTCACAAATTGAGTGAGAATTTGGAGATTCTGAAAGCACAGATGGATCCGGCACGTCGAAAAACCTTGGGAAGGATTCGAGTCAACTTTCGGTCAACGGTCAATGGTCAACGCTAGTCAACGGTCAACGTCGGTCAACGGTCAACACCAGCTTGGTAGTCTTGGTTCGGTCCGGATTGGTTCAGCTCGAGTTGGCTCGGTTCGACTTGATTCGGTTCAGCTCGGCTCGGCTTGGTTCAGTTCGGCTCAACTTCAGGACAGAAAACTTCCGGCGGCAAGTGTGGGCGCGTCCCATCTCGGATCGGGATGATTTTTGCGGCGTCACGTTCCTCTCATCGAGATCTTCGATTTGATATGCTATGTGACTATATATAGCATCAAGCACTAGCTCTGATACCACTTTGTTGGAGAATTAATAAATAAAACACACAAAAACACTATTTTATTTCTTCAACAACACTCCTCACCAATTACAACTCTTATTTTTTCACTCTACACCTTAGAGATTTTGCTACTTCACTTGATGTTTAAACCAAATGGGAGAGGGGGTATTTATACATGAAACAAACTAATTACAACCATTCATTTATTCAACTAATAAACAAATCCTCACCATCCATTAAAATCTACCACTCACCTACTTCACCAACCACAACTAACACACCTAACACAAATAATTCAAACCTCACCAACCATACCTACTCATGGAATCTTCCATGAGTTGGGCTTGATTTATTCATCTTGGATCAAGTTTATGATCCAACACCTCCCCTTAAACTTGATCCTGTGACACCAAGCAAACTTCTGAATCTTACAAAGTCTTCTTGCTTGAGTGGCTTAGTGAAGATATCAGCTGCTTGATCTTGTGATTTTACATACTTGATATAAGCATTGTATATTTTTTTATATTTATATTCTTTTTTACTATATTTTCAATATGAGATCGAGATTTTGTTTCACATATGAACTTATTGGATCTACTCTAATTACACTAAGTATTTTGAGAGATCACCTAAGCTATCTTTGAAGCTCACCTGAGCTGCTCTCCTCAGCACACATCAGCTCTCAATATCAAGTATCAACTCCCCAGATTAATTCTTACATGCACTATTAAGCTCCTTATTGTTTTCCATATGACTACCTTAGATCACTATGTAGATCATTATAGCTCACCACCTAGTTGGTGTATCTCAGCGATACTAGATACCCCAAACATCATAAAAACACACCCTAAGCTAAACTTAGCATAAACTCCCCTCAAATATAAATTTATTCTACCTTATTATAATAGTTGTGGCCTTATATGAATTATCACTTTAATTTTTTTAAAAATATTATTCTCTAATCTAGGCTTCTAGCTATAAAAAGGAGTTCTGGAGAGTTCATATCCCCATCTATAATAGTAAAAAAAAAAATGTTTGGTAAACATTTATTGCTGTGGTTTGGAAGATAGATTAATTTAAAAATTACAATTATAACGTATGCTGTCAACTTTTATTTTACAATTATGCCTTAATACCAATCAAGACTTAAGTTTATTATTGTTGGAATAAAGATAAGAAGTTAATCCAATCTTGAGCCCAAGATGATACACCACACATTGAATATTACATCAAGAATGCTTATCAATTGTATTTAAACTCAAATAACACAGAAGAAGATAAAGGAAACAAGACAAACAAGATCCATAGAGGTTTGGCCGGTGGCCTACATCCTCTTGAGAAACAAAGCTATGGTTTCTTTCGCTGTTGCAAATCAAATTACAAGTTTATAGGGAAAGTTTCAATGAATCTAAGAACCAAAGCACAACCTAAATAGCTTTATATATCACTATAGAAGCATCAAGGAAGTTGGTTAAGAAGCCAACTTGCATTCTGGGTTTGTTTCAACAAAGCAAGAATTTTTTAGCTTCTTTTGACTGCCTTTGACTGCCTCTCCCATGTCCAGGACATGTGGAATCCATAAGTGAGCTAAATGACATCCAAGACTGTCATTTAAAGCCTATAATGTTCAAGCGAATCACATGCAATGCACATCTTTTACTAACTGCACTCATATGACATGAGTAGATTTCAAACGTGTGATCAAAGCTTTAAACCGACGTGTCATCCAACCCCAAATCGGCCAGTTGGCCAACGCTCACTGACTGATCAGATGTTGTTGTTTGTTCTCGAATTCTAATTCTGATTCATACTTCTAGGGGCGGCTCAATCATATTTTAGGCCTTAGGCAAATTGTTTTAATTAGGCATTTTAAAAACTTTAAGGTAAAATGTAGGTATTAATTTGATTAAAAGTTTATTTATTTAAAATCAGTTTCTCTAGCTTTTGAGATGCATAATTATTAATCAATTTTTTATATTCTAATTTTCTTAATATATCTTTCTCAATAGACAATATAGTTAACCTATTTAATATTCCTATGATATAGTTGATCTTAAATAAGTTTTTACTAATGGCTCCTTTTTTAGATTAAACTAACTTTTCTATTCTTCTCTTATTTTTGAAGTTTTTTGTATCCTAATGCATATTTTTGTAGTAGACATTTTTTTCCTATTGAAGCAAGAGTAATTAAGTAAAAAATTATGCTAGATAATTGCAAGAAAACAATCTATGAACACAATAATATTTTTTAAAAGAAACAAAAGCAACTGAATAACATAATTAATTAATAAGAGAATGGAAAAATAGAACCTGAAAAATTTGAGAACTTTAACTTTGATGTATAGAGCCTTTGAGCAGCAGTGATCAATAAATAGTAAAACAATTGAATTTTTTTTTCTTAAGTGAAAAGTAGGATAGAGAAAGTAGTTTTTTCACCAAAGCAATGAAGGTTTCATACATTTTTTTTTTATTGGAAAAAGATATTAATGGACAATAATTTTAAAAAATATGTGGCCTTTATAGAGTTTTAGATTAAATATATGGAGGAAATAAATGAGATTAAAATTGTTAATTATAATGTTAAAAGGGGATTTTGTAAGGATTTACTAGTTTGTTTATGGAAAATATAATTATAAAATAATAATAAACATAAATCAATAATTAATAATTATAATTTAAGAATAAATTTAGGAACCTTCATCTATAGTAGGGCTCTAAACAATCGCCTAAGTTGTCTAGAGAAAGAGTCGTCGATGCATACTTCAACAAATATATATATGATCAAATATATATGATGTGGGTGCTATTTGGTTTTACTCTTAAATCTCGTGAGGTGTTGCATATAACGTAAGATTTGGACCCCACTCTCTACGAAAAAAAGGAGATTGGAAACCAAAAAAATAAAAGCATATATATATATATATATATATATTTCATTTCAGGAATAAAAAAATATACCAAGTTGATACGCAAGGGCCGAAAATCCAGAGCAACCAGGGCCTCCGGAGAGCCAAAGCAGAAGAGGGTCATCTTCAGGACTCCGCTCGGATTCAATGAAGTAGTAAAACAGCTGCGCATTATCATTCTCTCCCACCCCAATATACCTAAAAGTAATTAATAAATTGTTTTTTTTTCTTTCTGGGGAAATTAATTCAGCTAATAAGTATGTCAAGAAAGGAAAAATAAAACAAAATAGAACATACCCAGTTTCGAGTTTGAAGGGAAGATCACCATCAAAGCCCGGCAGGGTCGTGATGATTTGCCGTGATGAACCAAGGACCACATTAAGGGCCACAAAGAGAAAAAATAATTGCAATGCTGCCATGCTCAATGATTTGAAGATCCACTTTCAGGTTTAGCTACGCTGAATAATTGAGAGGAGAACAGTGTTAATGGAATTGCGATCCATAACACAATGTCTTGACGATAGATAAAGGAACCAGGAAGGTACGGCATTATTCAGACATACATTTAAAAAATAAAATAGGGTCCGCCTAACTTACTTTTCAACGTAAGTTACGCTCAGCCCGTCCAATTTTATATAGTCTCCCTATACTCTATAATATTTATATTTTATTTATAAATATTATAAATTTTTTAAATATAAAATTTTGTTTAACTCCCTTATACTCAATTTTATTTTATTAAAACCATAGAGTATGAATTCGCCCCCATAATTTTAAATTCTCAAAATAACCTCCATTTAATTAAAAATATAATTATTATTAAATGAATTATAATTATAATTATAATTTTATTATAATCATAAATATTTTTTTAATAGATTATTGTTATTAAAATAAAATTTTGTTTAGCACCCTCTACTCAATTTTATTTTATTAAAACCATAGAGTATAAATTCGCCCCCATAATTTTAAATTATCAAAATAACCTCCATTTAATTAAAAATATAATTATTTTTAAATGAATTATAATTATAATTATAATTTTATTATAATCATAAATATTTTTTAATAGATTATTGTTATTATTAATAACAAGAATAAAAAGCATTATAAATTGTTAATAATAATAATAATAATTAATGATTATCTAACTAATAGTAAATATATTGCTAATGCTACCTTCGACTTTAAATACTCATTATCGGGTTTCAAGAGACCAATAAATGATAATTTCTGTCAGAATTTTAAGCTTGACCCAATAAAAATAATTTTATATTTAAAAAATAGAAGCAAGAAAAATGTGTTTACATCCTCGAATGTGTAACAACTTAGCAAAAAGCACTTAAAAATGACCGTTTAATAATGAGATGCCTACAAAATCATTATTTATGAAGGTAACAAAAAAATCCTAAAAGTACTTGAAATTAAAATGTATAGAAATATAAAAGAGTCTCTTATAGAAATATAGACTCAGTGTTTATTCCATTTTATTATAATCATAAATATGTTGATTATCATTAATTATTATTATTATTACTAACAATTTAATAAAAATATTATTAATTATTGTTAATAGATTAATTAATTATAATATTTTTTATTATCGTTATTAATAATAACAATAATCTATTAAAAAATATTTATGATTATAATAAAATTATAATTATAATTATAATTCATTTAACAATAATTATATTTTTAATTAAATGGAGGTTATTTTGAGAATTTAAAATTATGGGGGCGAATTCATACTCTATGATTTTAATAAAATAAAATTGAGTATAAGGGGTTTAAACGAAATTTTATATTTCAAAAAATTTATAATATTTATAAATAAAATATAAATAATATAGAATATAGGGGGACTATATGAAATTAGACTAGGCGGACCTTTAAAATATGGAAAAGTTGTGCCAGTGTGCCTGCTAAGATTTGGATCACACACGCTACCAACCCCCTGCCCCAAAGCTGTACTTCTTTTTTTTTACCACACATCAAGACTCAATGATAACGAATTTTTATTTTGACCTCTATTAGTTTTTATTTACCACAAAATACCCCCAAACTATCATTGGCCATTTGGCCTTTTGGACCGGCGGTAACACACGTCCTTCAATATTAATGGTGCGTTTAATTCATAAAATGAGTTGAGAATAAAAATGTATTAAAATGAGAATGAGATTTCAATATTTATTTGGTAAAAATAAATGAGAATGAAAATATGCTGAAATGTCATTGATATATTTATCTACAAAACAAATGAGAATGAGGAATGTAAATGAGAATTAATTTATCAAAATATCTATAGTATTAAATAATATAATTTTCATTAACTAGATACATGTATAAATATTATTATAAAAAATATATTAATTAAAATAATAAATGTTAATAATGATAATATTAATTAAAATAATAAATGTTAATAATGCTAATATTAATAAAAATCATAAGAAATGTTAATAATGATAATATTAATAAAGTTAATAAAATTTAATAACAATAATTAATAATAACTAAAATAATAAAGTTAATAAAATTTAATAAAAATAATAATAATGACATTTAAAATAATAAAATTAATTGTGATTTGAACGAGGATAATTCGGAAAATATGAAAAAATTAGAGGGATACAAAAGTAAAAATGAATTTCATTCTCATTCCCTCATTTTTATTCACAACCCCCCATAGGAATGAAATTCTCATTCATTATTCCCAAATTGTGTGGGACCCACATATTTTATTCTCATTCCCAAATTACATTTTGTCAATTAAACATAGGTTTCATTCTCATTCCCTAAACCCTCAAGTAAACACACCATAAGAGTTTGGATTCCAATTTCTATTGATTTTATCAAAATATATCTCCAACTATATTTTTGTGGGAGTATAGATTACTGAATTAATACTTTGACAAACCTCTAAATTGTACCATAAATTATATGTATTTAGGCTTTTAATAAGTTTCAAATTGTATGTATGTGACAATTTTGAAAAATAAAATTAACTTCAAGATTCTTTTGAATTGAGCCATCCAAAAGCGATCCATGCATGCCTCCAAATCTACCACGTACATTAAGATAACTGAACAAGTATGCAATGTTTGAGAGGCAGGGTAACAAGGAAGACTAAACTAATTCGAGGGATTACTATTAGTTATTATACAATATATCAACATCGATCGTAATTGTTAATAGTTTTAACTAATAAGTGATTTAAATGTTAATAATAGTAATGTCTGATAAACTTCCACAAGTGTTTCTATGGGTTGAAAACATTTGGATTCTGCAACATATTACGTTTTATACCCTTGATGGCCACCACGATCGAAAGATTTAATTTAAACAAGTGATTGAAAATGAAACAGAAATGGTCCAATCAGCATAAATTTAATAATTTTGATTGATTGTAAAAATTGCAATAACCAATTAAGGGAATTGGCCTAAATTTCGGAACTTGTTTCACTTTGAAAAGTTCAAAGATTCATAACGAACATCACCAAATGAGTGACCATTTTATATATAATGTATTAATACACAAACAATGAAGCAATTTTACCCTTAATCTCAACTGTAACTAGCATATTAAATGTAGTAGTATTTCACTAACTAATTAACGATGCAAACATTTCCAATGGCATGGCTTTTGCTCCTTGGGTACAACAAATTCTCCTCAAAGGAACAAGCCTTATCTTCATCAATTCTCCCTATCTTTCCAACGCCAACACTGTAACTCTTTCGCATAGTAGTAGCCTCAATCACCTCCGTTTGGCGCTGTAGATTCAGCCCCACCTCCCGGCCAATAATCCGCTTACACGTCGCCTGTCTTAACATATCTCTAAGCTTTTCGTCATCCCTTGACTTGGAGCTGCCATAACTGAAATTCTTGGGCACATGGGAAACATATTGTTGATGCTGAAATCTGCTCGCCCTTGGACCGACCAGATTCTTTCACCAACGTTTGTATTATCGACTGTTTGTTCGAACCACTAAGGCTGGTATCACCCTCCTTTCTCTCACTAGACCTGCGTTCAAAAAAATGGGTCAAAGACGCCGGTGGTTTTGCCGGCGTAAACCCTCCGATGCCTAAGTTAGCACAAGGTATTTACGGGAAAACAATGTAATTTGGATTCAAGAAGTTTGTTAGAAATTTGTAAGGAAATGGCCTGGTTGCAATTTGGCAGCGTTTTCCCTCTCTAAGTTTTTCCCCATTTTCTTCATCGATTTCTTCTTCTTTTATAGCCGCTGTCCCCACGTTTCCGTTTGCCATTCATCCCACCTTTTTCGGGTAGTGGCAGCCTCTCATGGGACTCTAACTGTTACATTGTGGGCAAACGTGGATCTCGCGTGTCCTTCAACGGTTCTGGGAAAAGCGCAACTACTGCAATTCTGTGGGATCGTGTTCCCGCTTCTCTAGGGATGAGTGTCCGCTCGGTATATACCTCTGGTCGGTATTTTTCCCTGGTTGTATTCATCTCTGGTCGGCTCATGTTAGCCCACGTGTTCTGCTCATATCACTTTGGCTGAAGCGATCCGTGCCGGGGCGGAAATAATAGCATGGCCGACCTGGTGCTTTTATGTACTCAACACCAGTCCCCCAGTTTCTGGTCTGGCGAGTGAAATGAGTGAAGAGTAGAAACTAATGGTCAAATCTCACCAACCCGGGGAGCTTCTAATCTGGTCTTTTGTTTGCTGGGGCGGACCTGAGGTACCATTTTTCTTTTGGGGAGATTCCGACCTGAGTATGGGCCTAAATGAGCATGTTTATTGCATATCTGGGCTTACGTCTATCTTGGCCCCTTGTAACGGTTGGTGATGTGGCACCTCCAGATTCTTTATATTTGAAATTTGAAACGACGGGCTATCTGTCCTCGATATTTGGTGAGTGAGCTGGCATCCCCATCACTTAAATGCTTTCATTTCCCCTTTTTCGTTTCAAATCCCTAGACTTACATTGTCATTGTTTTGTTATTCGTCTCTCCGTGTTATTCGTCTCTCCGTCGTTAACCTCCCCCCTTTCTGAACTTTACTCACATTCCCTGCGTCCGGAGTCTCTACTTGCTGGTTTTTTCTCTGTCACGGCAGCGCTATCAGGGCCAATTCATTTCAGGTACTGCTTTTAATCCCTTCTCTGGTTGTTGTTGATTGGGTTTCGTGTTGCCCCATTTTGTATCCGTATATTCGAGTTTTCCTTGTTTTCTTTTGGGATTCCGATATGTCAAACCGGAAAAGAAAGTTAATTGTTGATGAAAGTGATGAAGAATCAGGGGATTCAGGCCTCAACGTGTCAATACCCACAAATTTCTTAGGCCCCTCCAGTAGCGTAGGTCCTTCCCATGGCAGGGGTACCCTCGAGTACCCACGACCCTTGGTTGTCTCTCCTTCCCCCGAACTAGAGCTTGTAGGGAATAGAGGTGGACCTGCGTCGGGCTCTGGTGAGAACCACAGCTTTAGTGGGGTTGGGATCCCTGAGGGAGCTGGTGATGGTGAGGGGAGCAGTTCCGGACCGAGCGGACCTGCTAAGAAAAGGCATCTTGGCCATAGGGTGGAGGCTGATTCCTACCCTATTGATTTCATAGCTTGTGCCACCACCCCCACTGATCTATTTAAGCTTAGGAACCTCTACAACATCCCCAACGATGTTCTTCTTGTAGTTCCTGGAAAAGGTGATATCCCTAGTCGGCCTCCGAAAGGGCATGTGACGATGCATTTGGAGAGTTTCAGACTAAGAGTTCGGCTGCCCCTTCAACGTTATTTTGCCAAGATACTGGGCGGTATGCACCTGGCCCCAAGTCAACTACACCCAAATGGCTGGAGGGTTCTCTCGGCAATGTTTGTGTTATGGGAGAGGTGCGGGTCGGAGGAGCCTTCCCTTGTTGAAGTGAAACATCTGTACCAGCTACGGAGTAGCCCGAGGGAAGCGGGCTGGTACTACTTTATGTCCAGTTCTGCAAAGAGGAAACCGATCACTGGGTTTCCCTCTTCATGTAAAAATTAGAAGAACAAATTCTTCTTTGCCGGGGGGAACTGGTGTCCAGCGGTTCGATCGCTTGGTGGGGACATTTATCTTCCCACACATTTTGTCACCCCAGGTCGTTCATTTTTGCCTATGCTCTTACTCAAATTGTCACTTATCGAGTTCTTTAACCTCTTTTGCTATTTCAGAGTCGTGGGGTTTAATCGGGGGGCTTGAAGATCGACCTTTGCTTCAGGTGGAAACTGCTCTGTTGAACGCGTCTACCTGCCAGGACCTCCTGTCACCAACAAGCCTGGTCGGTTCGGGCCTAGAAGACCTAGCCGCTGGAATGGATAACACGATCCTCAGCGCGATGAGCAGGAAGCGTGGTCGGGCTCCAAGCAGCTCCAGCAACCCCCCTCCTCCTCCAAAGAAAACCAGTGTCGGCCCTTCCAAGGCTCCTGTCCCTGCTCTGCCCCCTCCTCCACCCCGTAAGAGTGGCGGGGAGAAAACTTCTGACAAAAGTCCTGAGGTCAGCTACCCATCTGGGGACCGATCTTCTCCTCTACCATCTCGGGATCAAGCGGACTACCTGAGCTCGTATCAAAAGGATTACAAGAGATCGGTGGGGCCCAAGATGGTGAAGGACATCGAGAGTATGAACCTCTCCGAGCTAGCTGCTTCTGTTCAGAGAGTGTCCTTCAGGCTGGCAACCATAGTTTCGTGCTACAAGATTGGGTCCGCGCGCCATGAGAGGAAGCTCCAGGCTGACAACCAGGAATTGAAGAAGAAAGCTGACTCTGCTGATCGCTCCAAGGAGAAGCTGGCTGAGCTGAATAAGCAGATCACGGAGCTAGAGGAGAAAGTTGCGGTTGCTGAATCCACTTCCTCCAAACTTGAGGGCGAGTTGGGTGACCTGAGATCTGATCTTCAGGCTACTCAAACTGAAAGGGATACTTTGAGGACCGCCGTTGAGGGGGAAATAAAATCCTTGGGTGAGCAGCTGGCTGAGGAGAAAGGCAAATCTGCTGATGTGGATGATCGGCTGGATGCCGAGTATGATTCTGGGGTTGCCTTCTCCTACAAGTGCATCATGTCTGTGCTTAAGACAGAATATCCCGAGCTGGACATGAGCAAGCTGGAGGCCGGAGTGCAGCGGTATATGGCAGATGTCGACCAAGCAGATAAGGAGCAGGGTGAGCAGGACCAGGTAGAGGCTCCTTTGGATGGGGTGTATGAGGGAGAAGCTGGGCAGCGTGTTTTTGAAGTGGGACAGGGGTCCGTGCCTCCTCCCTCCGATATTGCTGACCTTCCACCTCCCGAAATAGCTGACCCTTCACCTGCTGAGGTCGTTGATCCTCCTAATCCTTAGGTCTATTTTTGTAAAGACTCTAGTTTTTCACTTGCTTTGTAAACATTTGAACGCTTATAAAAAATTATTTGAATGCTCTCTATTGGCTTTCTTTTCTGGTTTTGCCTGTTGGTTCTTTAGTGCATCGAACAGGAATAGGCATCCGTTTGCCTTAGTAAAATTTTCGCAAAATCGCTTGCTGGTCTTCGGTGACCGAGCAGGAGCAGACACTTACTTGCCTTAGTAAAAGTTCGTAAATTTAGCTGCTGGTTTTTCGTTGACCGAGCAGAAGTAGGCACTTTGTTGCCTTAGTAGATTTTTCGAAGCTTTAGCTGCTGGTCTTTCGTTGACCGAGCAGAAACAGGCACTTTGTTGCCTTAGTAGACTTTTCGAAGCTTTAGCTGCTGGTCTTTCGTTGACCGAGCAGAAACAGGCACTTTGTTGCCTTAGTAGATTTTTCAAAGCTTAGCTGCTGGTCTTTCGTTGACCGAGCAGAAACAGGCACTTTGTTGCCTTAATAGATTTTTCGAAGCTTTAGCTGTTGGTCTTTCGTTGACCGAGCAGAAACATGCACTTTCTTGCATTAGTAAGCATTTAATGGGCTTACTAGCAGAAGGGTTCCATACTGAATTCATCTTTATTGAATTTCGAATGCGTTACAGAAGTATGGGATATATGTGTGTGTCACAAATCACATTGCTCATAACAGAAATAACTTATCAAAATGAAAACTAGTAGAGCACTTTGCTTACTGGAAGTACTTTTTCAAGTGCTCCACGTTCCACGACCTCTTCACCTTTCGTCCGTCTGGATACGCCAGCTTGTAGGCTCCTGGTCCAGTTGCTCGTATCACCCTGTACGGGCCTTCCCATTTCGGACCAAGAGCTCCATGGTTGGGATCCCTGGTGTTTTGGCTCACCTTCCTGAGCACCCAATCTTCTGTTCGGAACTGCCTCACGCGTACGTTCTTGTTGTAATAACGCGTGACCCTTTGCTGACACTAGGCCATTTTCTGCGAAGCCCCTTCCCTTTTCTCCTCCAGCAGGTCCAAGCTCAAGCAGATCTGCTCGCCATTTTGCTCCTCATTGAAGTATTTCGTCCGATGTGTTCCTACTCCAATTTCTGCTGGGACTACCGCCTCATGACCAAAAGCTAAGGCAAACGGGGTTTCCCCTGTAGCGGTTTTGTGAGTCGTCCGGTAAGCCCACAATACCCCTGGTAGCTCGTCAACCCAAGCTCCTTTCTTCTCTCCCAGTCTAGTCTTCAGGAGTTTCTTTACCATTTTATTGGCTGCTTCCACTTGTCCGTTTGCCTAGGGGTGTGCGGGGGTGCAGAACTTCAAATCCACCCCTAGGTTTCGGCAAAACTCTCTGAAGTTGTTGTTGTCAAACTGCTTCCCATTATCGGTAATGATGGTATAAGGAATTCTGTATCTGCAGATGATATTCTTCCAGATAAAATCCGTTGTCTTTCTCTCTGTGATTTGGCTAAGGACCCCCATCTCTATCCACTTGGTGAAGTAGTCTACTGCTACAATTGCATGGGTTGCCGCTCCTCGCCCTTTCGGTAACGGACCAATCAGGTCGATTCCCCATTGTGCAAAAGGCCATGGGGATGTCATAATGGTTAGCTTTTCTGGGGGTTGTGTGGGGACCTCAGAGAAGCTTTGGCACATTTTACAGTTTTTTGCCATCTTTTTTGCATCCTGGTGCATGGTTGGCCAGAAGTACCCTTGACGGAGTACCTTAAAGGCTAAAGTTCTTGCTCCCGAGTGATTGCCGCAAATTCCTTCATGAATCTCCCTTAGTATATAATCTGCCTCCTCATCATCCACACATCGCAAAAGGGGCAAGGTGAACCCTCGGCGATACAGCACTTCATCTAATAACGTGTACCTCGTTGCTCGGTATTTTAACTTTCTCGCTTGCCTTTTGTCCTCAGGCAAAACTCCGTCGCGGACATACGCGCGAATCGGGTCCATTCAGGATTCTTCAGTGCTTACTCTCATCACCTCCACTTCCTCCCCTATGCTCGGCGAGTTCCTTACCTCTAGTGGGACCGACTTAGGTAATTTCGGGTCTGCAATTGCAGCCATCCTAGCCAGCATATCCGCTCGGTAATTCTCATTCCGGGATATCTACTTTACCTCCACCTCTTGAAAAAGTCCGACCATCTACTTCGCCTTCTTCAAATAAAGGCCCATCTTCTCTCCCCTTGCTTGGAACTGATCATTGAGCTGATTACATACCAATTGGGAATCTGTTCGGATTTCTACCATCTCTGCTTTTAAGGCGTGTGCGAGTCCGAGCCCGGTGATAAAGGCTTCATATTCAGCTTGGTTGTTTGTGAGCTGAAATTCGAACTTCACTGCATACGTTATTTCGGATCCTTCTGGGCTCCGTATTACAACCCCTGCTCTGGATCCTTGCTCACTACATGATCCGTCAACCATTACCAACCACATCCCCTTTGTTTTCTCATGCTCTAACTGTTACTCCTCCCGATCTCCTTCCACTGGTTCAGCTCGGTCTACCATAAATTCTACTAGGGCTTGGGCCTTGATTGCTCCTTGGGGCCTGTAGGACAGGTCAAATTCGCTCAGCTCCACAGACCATTTTACTAACCGACCAGACGCATCTGATTTTTGAAGCACTTGCCGAAGGGGCTGGTCAGTCATCACAACGATCTGGTGGGCTTGGAAATATGGTCGGAGTTTGCGTGCTGCCGTTATCAGAGCCAGCGCCCACTTCTCCATTAGTGGATATCTGATTTCTGCGTTCACCAGGGCCTTGCTCGTGTAGTATACCAGGTGTTGCTTCCCTTCTTCTTCCCTGACTAAGACCGAGCTGGTAGCCCGCTTGGAGATTGCCAAGTACAAAAGCAGCTGGTCACCCTCTCTCGGAGTTGATAGTAACGGTGCACGGGCCAGATATTCCTTCAGCTGCCCAAATGCTTCCTCGCACTCTGATGTCCATTCCATCTTTCTCCTTTTCTTTATGATTTGGAAGAAAGTGTGGCATTTATCTGTGGCCCGCGAGATGAATCGGTTCAATGCTGCCAACTTCCCTGTAAGGCTCTGCACCTCTTTAACTGTCCGTGGAGATCTCATATCTGTAACCGCTCGTATTTTTTCGGGGTTGGCCTCAATCCCTCGGTGGCTTACCAGGAATCCCAGAAATTTGCCCGAGCTAACCCCAAATGCACATTTCTCCGGGTTTAGTTTCATCTCATACTTCCTCAGTAATTCAAAGGTCTCTTCTAGATGCTTCACATGATCCCTCGGCTCTTTGGACTTTGTAATCATATCATCCACATATACCTCCATAGTGTGTCCAATCAGCGGTTTGAAGATATTGGTTACCAACATTTGATAGGTGGCTCCTGCATTTTTTAGGCCAAAAGGCATTACCATGTAGCAAAACAAACCCATGTTAGTTATAAAGGCAGTGCTTTCCTCATCATGCTCGTCCATGGGTATCTGGTTGTATCCAGAAAAGGCATCCATGAAACTGAGCAGACTGTGACATGCTGTTGAGTCCACCAGCTGATCTATTTTGGGTAGGGGAAAGTTGTCCTTTGAGCATGCCTTATTGAGGTCCGTGAAGTTCACACACATTCTCCACTTCCCGTTGGCCTTTTTTACCAGGACTACATTTGAAATCCATTCTGGGTACTTGGCTTCCCTTATAAATCCTGCTTTCAACTAGAGGTGGGCGCGGTTCGGTTCGGTTCGGTTTTTTACTAAATTTTTCATAATCGTTCGATTACGATTATTTTAAAATCATAATCGCGATTAATCAAATTACCGAAATAATCAAATACTCGATTAATTGAAATAATTCGATTCGATTCGGTTCGATTATTTCGATTATGGGCCTATTGGGCCTATTTTGGGCTTTTTTAAATTTAAAACTTTAAATTAATAAATCTACCATTTTACAAAATTATTGAATAACCACGCACATTTTACAAAATTAAGAGACTTCATATTACAACATTCATCTTAATTAACAGGTTATATTTTATTTTTAAATAAATATTTAACTGGTTGTAACCAACAACCAAATGGATCGCATACAACTTAACCGCAATGAACAAATAAATAAATGATGCTTTATGAATAACTTCTTCATTCATTAATTGCATTTGTATTCATTTTGGCCAACCAAGAATATATATATTAATTATTACATAAACTATCTACAAAAATCGAGATTATATATTATAAAAAAATGAAAAAGAGAACTGCAGAAAAATTTGACATGGCAGCACAAACATGGTGGTCCCAAATTATGACCAATTCCAATTGATGATGATGACATATGGATAATAATTTTTCTTTTTCTTTTTTGGTTTAAAGAAAAAAGTTAAAATTAATTTTTTAATATGCCCAAGAAGGAAAGTGCATCCCACCTGATGTGTTGCATCTTCTCTGTGATTTCCCAAGCAAAAGCAATCAATCAACAAGGTCAATTTGTAAAGGTCTGGGTGCAGACAACGGAGGCCAAAAAGCAGAATGATTTCAACTCTGTTGAAAAGAGTGCAGTTGAGACAGTAACAAGGTTAGCAGAAGCAAAAATTACAGCGAGGGATGCCGCACGATCACAAAAATTACAGCGAAGGATGCCGCACGGCCAGCGGGAACAGAAGAAGTCACGACGAGCAGCGGCCAGCGGGAAGTCGGGAACCGAAGAAGACAGAAGTCAAAAGTTTAGATTTAGATTTTAGGCTTTTGGGTTTTAGCTTTAGCTTTCAAAACAATCGGTTTATTTGAGATTTCAGTTCGGTTTTGCGGTTTTTCTTTTAAAACCGAAAACCGAACCGATTGGTTTTACTATTTTTTTAATATTACTATTTCGGTTTTTTGGTTATAAAAAAACCGCAAAAAAACTGAACCGAACCGATCGGTTCGGTTCGATTTTTAATTAATCAGCTTTTTTTGCCCACCCCTACTTTCAACAGCTTTTCCACCTCGGCATTTATGGCCTCGTACCTTTCCTAGTTGAAGCATCTCATCTTCTGTCTCACCGGCCTTGCCCCCTTCTTGATTGCCAACTTGTGGCAAGCTACCCCGCGATCAATTCCGGGCATATCTTCATGAGACCAGGCGAATATATCCGCATGAGACTGTAGGCAATTTATCAGCTCGCTTTTTACTGCCCCAACCAATCCTGACCCGATCTTCACTATTCTGCTCGGGTTGCTTTTGCTTACCGCAACTTCTTTCAGTTTCTCAACAGGCTCTTGGCGGCCCTTTTTGGACTCTCCTCGATTATCTAGAGAAGTAACCTGCAGTGTCTCCTTGGCCGCTGTAGCATAACAACTCATTGTCATCCTCTGGTCGCCTTTTACAACGCCAACCACCCTATTTACTCTGTATTTCAGTGCCAAGTAATGCGTGGATACAACGCATTGACTTATCCTCATGAATGGTCTCCCCAGTATCATCTGGTAAGGGCTTCTTTCTTCTACCACGACAAAATCCAACATCATTGTTCTTTCAAATGGCTTCGTCCCCATAGTAATTGGGAGTTCGATGATCCCCATGGGAGTTAACCGTCCCACTCCAAATCCCTTTAAGGATGTATTTGTCCGCTCTAATTTCAAGTCTGCAATCCCCATATCATCTAGAGCCGACTTAAACAGGATGTCAACCGAGCTGCCTGTGTCTACTAGTACTCGTCACAATTCTGCACCAGCCACCATTGCCTTGATCACCAGTGCATCTTTATGCGGATATAAGATACCCTCTTCATCGTCATCTGTCCACATAATGGGAACTTGCCGCACTTTTGCCTTCTTGGTTGCCGGCAAATTGAAAAGCACTTCTTTGCTAGTCAGGGCATATCTCTCATAGTTCTTCCGTGCCCTGTTCGAATCCCCGGCCAATGTTGGCCCCCCAGCTATCACATGGATGGTCGGCTGTTCACCTCCCAGACCCCTCTGAACTTCTTCATCCCGTGTATACTGTGATTCGATGATCAGGGACACCCCCTCTACATACTCATCCAAGTACCGGTTCCGTACTAAGTCCTCCACCTGAATCTTCAGGTCACGACATTGGTCGATTGTGTGACCATGAGTGTCGTGGAACTTGCAGAATCTGTTATTATCCCGTCGGTGAGCCGGTTTTGTTATAGGGGCTGGAGGGTACAGCAGGCCTCGTCCTTCGATCCTCTCATACAATTCCTCCATGGAGATCTTCAATGGAGTGTACTGTCTATATGCCAAGCTCTGGTCTATCAGTTGAACTGCTCGGCTATCCTGAATGTCATCTCAGGCTGGTATAGTCGCTAGCTGGTCTGGTCTTCCTACCCTGGAACCACTTGTATGTAACGGTCTGGGAGCGTTGTGATAAGGGCGGGCAGCCATTTGCCTGAATTCTCGTTGCCGCTCCGGGAATGAAGTACGAGGAGGTTGGGCTCGGCTGTGTTGGAACTATTGCGGTCTCAAAGCTACAGGGTAAGGGCGGGACCGAGCTGATATTCCGCCCTTAGCTGAAGATTCCCCAACTCGCTTTCCCGATCCGCTCCCACTCGGGGTTCTCCTTTCCTTTCTTCTCAGCTCCTTCAGCTGTTCACTTTTTATCATCGCCGACTTTTCCTCTTCGATTTCAATGTCTCTCTTTGCCTGCTCATACCCCGCTGAGTAATTCTGTACCAAGGGACTTCTCAGGTTATACCATAGCCGGCCTATCCTCACTCCCTCCTTTAATCCCCTCAACGCCTGCGGGTGATTGAAAGCTCCCAAATCAAGCACGGCTCGGTGATATCGTTTTACAAAATCCCGAAGGGATTCTTGTTCCTCCTGCTTCATTCCTATTAGCTCCATCATATCATCCTCTGGGGCCACTGCTCCTCGGAACTGTTCGGCCAACTCTTGGCACATCTACTCGTACCCTCTGATACTTCCTCGTGTCAGCTTGCGGTACCATTCTCGGTCTCGTCCTTCCAGTGTCAATGGTAACACCCTACATCTCTGGGCTGGTGTTAACCCTTGCACGCCCGTCACGTCGTTGAAACGTTCAATATGCACCAGTGGATCACTTCGCCCGGAGTATTTGAGGTCGGGGAAGCGGAAATCTCTTGGGATTATGGTACCCATGATCACAGCTGATAATGGAGATTCTTCATCTAGCATTATCCTCCAGCTCAGGGGCTTTTTCTTGCCCTGTATCTCCTCTATCACTTGCGCTAATTTGCACACTTCTTCCTCCAATTCTATAGCACGGTCAGGATCACGCGCAGCTATCTGAGCTCGTTCCTGCTCGGGGTTTTGCAACCGCTGTCTGAGCTCTCCTTCATCAATACTGGCCCCTCGGCCATCAATCTCCGGTACCCATCCGGGGCGAGGTTGGTCCCTTCTTTCATCTACTCGTTCTCCTAAAACCCGACTAGTGCTTCTGTGGGGATGCACCCCATCAAGTTGGTCTACCGGCGGAGGGATTTCCTCAACTCTACGCCTCCGGAAGCTGGGCTCTGCTCCAACATCATCTCTCCCCACGGGGGTTTCACAATCCTTTCTCCGCTCATCCCTCAGCTCATACAGTATGGTCGCGAGAGTCTCCATTTGTTTCTCCATCCGTTCCAATCGGTCTTGCATCATCCTCTCCCGGGCTTCGTTTGTAATTTTCCGGAGAGTAATTGTCTCCACAGTTTCGTTATCCTCCCTCAAAGCATCCTTTCTCGGCACATCCATAACAATCGTTCGCTGTTTCTCCGGTAATTACTGATTCGGTGGTAGCTTTTTATCCAGCTCCCCATAGACGGCGCCAAAATGTTGATGCTGAAATCTGCTCGCCCTTGGACCGACCAGATTCTTTCACCAACGTTTGTATTATCGACTGTTTGTTCGAACCACTAAGGCTGGTATCACCCTCATTTCTCTCACTAGACCTGCGTTCACAAAAATGGGTCAAAGACGCCGGTGGTTTTGCCGGCGTAAACCCTCCGATGCCTAAGTTAGCACAAGGTATTTACGGGAAAACAATGTAATTTGGATTCAAGAAGTTTGTTAGAAATTTGTAAGGAAATGGCCTGGTTGCAATTTGGCAGCGTTTTCCCTCTCTCAGTTTTTCTTCCTTTTCTTCATCGATTTCTTCTTCTTTTATAGCCGTTATCCCCACGTTTCCGTTTGCCATTCATCCCACCTTTTTCAGGTAGTGGCAGCCCCTCATGGGACTCTAATTGTTACATTGTGGGCAAACGTGGATCTCGCGTGTCCTTCAACGGTTTTGGGAAAAGCGCAACTACCACGATTCTGTGGGATCGTGTTCTCGCTTCTCTGGGGATGAGTGCCCGCTCGGTATATACCTCTGGTCGGTATTTTTCCCTGGTTGTATTCATCTCTGGTCGGCTCATGTTAGCCCACGTGTTCTGCTCATATCACTTTGGCTGAAGCGATCCGTGCCGGGGCGGAAATAGTAGCATGGCCGACCTGGTGCTTTTATGTACTCAACACATGTGGAACCGGACAGACCACCGCGCCGCCTCGTCCAACGTCATTGGCACAGCCATTGAAGCTGTTGATGTAAGAATCCCTAGCATTCCTTAGAAGCAAGACAGGTGATGACATAATTTGCATGAATGTGGTTTTCTTTTTTTCCTTGCTTTTCATGGTCAATAATTAATTAACTGGGACAATTTGAGATTGAAGAAATTGGATTCTAAAAAGTGTGAAGCAATACATGGCTTAAGAAATCAATGATTCTGTAAATTTATACTGCGCTGGCTCCTATTTTGATTTTATTTTGGGTAACGGTAGCATCTAAGGCAAATTTGGGCTGCAATTTTGGACGGTAGCATCAAGTATTTAAGAAAATGTTTTTTGATTGATCAAATAGACTCCCAACTCCTATAGTAAATTACCGAAATATTCTTTTTTCACTATATATTGTGATGATCAAAATTTAGATTCAGTACTCTATTGGTAGGTTGGTCAATTTAATAGGGGACAGGGACTAACTTGTATGGTCAAGGACAAATAAAACCATGTCTTAATGTATTAGAAATTATGTAGCTATCAATACTCCCTTTCGTAGTTACCAAAAGCAACACGGGAAGCATGGGGGCAGTATATGTTGAGGCTTATTGGGTCCTTGGCCCTAAGAATTAAAGTTCTGCTAAAAAATTTGGTCTCAAATGCTACACTTTAACAAAGCAAATTAAAATTCATGGACTGCATATTTCGGCTTCTACAATTCAAAATTAAAATTCATTCGTACACCTTATATTTCATTTCCAATCAGAAACGTAACTAAACCAATTAATGGATTCTTATTTAGAGAATCAATACAAATATTCTTCAAAATCGCAATCAATATCAATTTTCCAATGTCTGATAGCAATACTAAAAATATCTCCCGAGAGCACTTCTTCTGCTTCCGGCATAAATCATATGGCCTTCAAAATAACAAGGCTTATCAATTTTCCAACTCTTATTTTTAAATACACTTTTTATCTATATTTATTATAAATTAAATAAATCATATAAATAAAAATTAAAATAAAATTATTTAAGTACTAAAAACAACAAATATATGTCTCGATGTGAATAAAAATTAATAATAAGATTCTTGTACTTTTTGTTATTTTATAAACACTTTCTTATAATAAATATAATTAAAAATGTATTTGAAAATAATGATAATACTATAAAATTATGTTGTTAGGAAGGTTATTAGCTATTATGAAAGCAATAAGAGATAAATGGTATAGTTAATTTTAGTAAAAAAAATTAGCAATATCCCTCTTCAAACTATAGAGAATTATTTTTATATAGAGTATAATTATAGAGAAGTTTTATTATAGAGTGCCAAGAGTTTCATGAAGCCTTAAATTTTTTGAAAATGTCATCTAGAACTAGGTAATATTCCAAGTTTCCAACAGCATTTAAGCAACAAACAAAACCACAAATACAAAATCACAACAAATCATAAAAATTCAAAAAAAAATTTAAAATCTATTAATTTTTTAATCTTTGTTCGTTTGTTATTATATATATTTGTTAATCCGTACGAATAGCAATTTTTTGTCCTCACTTTTCTTAAAAAATAATAGTTTTGTGCTGCTGAAAGTGCATCATTCATGATGTATCCTTGCCTAAGTATTGGCGTATGAGAATCTTGTACCTACAGGTGCATCTAAGAATATAACGTTGGCAACCTGTAAAATAATTGACAACTCTCTCAAGTCTCAGTCGGGAGAGGAGCCGTGACAAAAAGAGACATAATTGTAGCCAAACTAATAGAATTTACATCTAAAATTGGGAGGCACATTGCAAATAAGTAAAACTGAAATCGCCAAAACATAAAATAATATATCGTAAGGGGCCAAAATATAAATACTTTGAATAGAATGATGTCGAGCCGGAGCCCTGAGGCACTAACAAAGCTCACTTCAGCTTTAAGAAAGATCTCTGATGCAAACCCTGTTCTAATTATTAATTAAACTTACCATTTACAAAATAGAAGAACAAAGAGAAACTATGTCGTACCTTTGTCCACGAGTATGGGTTCAACAAAAACTTGGGTGAGTTTACCTTGGAATTTTCATAGTCAAATGACAATGGACCTACATTAATTGAATAGTATGATTTAAAAATGAAAAAGGAAACATTTCGTCCATGATCTTTTAATGGTAATGGAAACTTATAAAATTAGATTCTCTTCAAAAATGTTATTAAAAGAGTAAAGACAACGATAATTAGCGGAATAAATGGATATTATTCTCATACCAATGTCAAAGACAAGGCCAGAAAATCCAGAACAGCCAGGGCCGCCGGTGAGCCAAAGCACAAGAGGGTCATCTTCAGGACTCCTCTCGGATTTAATAAAGTAGTAAAACAGCTGCACATCATCATTATCTCCCACACCAATATACCTGCAAATAATTAATACAGCGTTAAATTAATTAGCTAGAGCTAAACAACATGCTCTAGCTGGAATTCTTACCCAGTTTCTAGTTTGAATGCGAGATCACCATCAAAGCCCGGTAGGGTTCTGATTATTTGGCGTGATGCAACAACGCTAGAGACAACGAAAAGGTAAAATAATTGCAATGCTGCCATAATGCTCAATGAACTGATGAAGACTGAGAAAGGTACGGCATTCATTACACTTATCACAAGTGAAATATGAATTTGTCTTTTTGGTAATTCATATCTTATATAATCTTGTGAAAGAGTCTTATGTTATTAATTATTCCACCTAGAAACCGAGGTTTTTTTGGGAAATTTACACCAATAGCCATAAAAATTTTAGCTTTTTCTATCTTAACCCCCCAAACAAATTTCTATCAACATTAGCCATAAAAGAACATTTGAGACCAAAATACCCCTCTTTCTCATCTCTCCCCCAACACTCTCTTTCTCACATCTCTCCCAAATCGAACAAACTCCCATCATCGTCATTATTATTGCTTTTACCAGGGTTGCTTTTGCGTTCTGAATTCAATCTTTTTAACAAATTGTAAAAGGTGATGTAAGCCGTTAAATGTCCATATTATAGTTTTCACACTGCTTATATCTCATACGATTACACCCCAATTTTTTTTCTTAGAATTGCTTATTCTTCTTCCTCATCGTTATCGTCTTACTATTTTTCTTCTGAGGCTTCTTCTTGTTCTTCTCCAGTGTATAATAAGTATCGCGTTACTACTACGGATCATCAGGGAAAGCATTCTTTGTCAACTTTGTTGTTTGGCAGTCGCAAGAATAATGTGTTAACTAAAAGTATATCGTTAGTGTCTTTTGTTCCGAGGGTGAGAAATCAAGAAGGTGAAAGCAAGAAGAAGAAACGGCATGTCGCACCAAGTGGTCACCAAATGGCCTTGGTGCGACAGGCGCCTGTCGCACCAACACTTCCAGGCAACGGGCTCCAACAGATGCTCTTCAATTCTTCTAAACCAAACTTATATGTAGCTGCTAGAGGTTTGGAACAAAAACAAGCCACGTCAAGTCCTTCACTTCGCACCCATTTATTACAATTTTGCGAAGACTGCGGAAACGACTTTGAAGAACTTTCTCTACATCTCCTGTGCTCTTAAACTCTTCAAAATTACACAACATAAAATTCAACTCCCCAAGCTTTTCCATGCTAGCCAGATTTGCTAGATCTGAGGCATTGAGCCTTGGACTAAACCAGAAGGAACTAATCTCCAGAGATTGAGTAACGCTCACCAGCTTTCGATACTTGAAAAGAATTGGGATGACATTGGCACGTGAACAATCTAATGTCAAGCTGATAACATCCAAATGTTCCAAACAGAGCAGTTCCTTCATCAAAGGTTCTGCATCGTCAGATAGAACGCTTCCACTGCATTTGAGCATCCTGAGTACCTGTAACTTCGAAATGCTGGATATCAACTGCTTTGGAATCCTAGACATTTTAGATGTTTCCTCCAAATTCAAATATCTCAGATTCACCAACGCCTTCATCTCTTCCGGCAGCCCACGTAGGGAAGTCCGAGACAGAGCGAGCTTCTCTGGTCTTGAAGATTACGAGGTCAGTGAAACCGAGTCCAAAATCTCTGACGACGCCATTTCCGAAATGGAGCGTGTTTCTACTGCCGACATGGCTGATTTAAAGGCTTGACAGAATCGGCGAGTTGTTGCGCCAAGGCAAGCTCACCAACATTATGGAGATGAGAGAGAAGGGTATTTTGGTCTCAAAGACTCTTTTATGACTAATGTTGATAGAAGTTTGTTTGGGGAGTTAAGATGAAAAAAGCCAAAATTTTTATGGCTATTGATGTAAATTTTTCGATTTTTTTTTTGGTGGTATTGAACACCAGAAATTAGTACCTACCATTCTAAAAAAAAAAAAAAAAAAAAAAAAAGTACCTACCAGTGTTGTATTATAATTAATGGGTAGACGTGGAGGTATTTCCTCCTCTCATTTTGTCCAATCAATCAATTTCAATAGAATTCCCATTAAATTTTTGTGTCACTTTTATTGAATGCAAAGCGGCTCTGACGATTACTCATGTCACAGTTTTTGATCCCGAGGCTTTATATATGGCAGACGTGTGACAGGATTCATAAATTATAATTATTTCATAAGACAAATATGATTACCAAGTTGAGATGAAAAAAAACCGTACACAAATGAGTTTGGAGCGATGTTTTTAAAAAAGCAAATAGGAGCATCAAGGCTCTTGCAATACTAGTTTTTCAGATCATAAGTTTGGTAAAGCCAAACATAAATAATTTTATGGGTGTTTACAACGCCATCAGCCACTTAAGCTCCACATTTATTTTTCAATCTCCAAAACTTAATAATTATATGAACGTGGCTCTAGAGAGGATAGGATGCGAACCACCTGTCGATCATTGCAAGACATTCCTTAGGCCTGTACTCTGGACCATTATGACCTGCTCCCTGCACAACCCATATTAATTACACAATTAGTAGTCATTAATTATATAATTTAGCTGCTTAATTAGCTAATTAATCACGGTAGATAGTTTTCAGGGAAAATGATTTATTCTTGCCTTTACTGTGGCAAATGTCAAATGATAATTGTTCTTTCCCTTGTAACGGTACCAATATCTACAGAAATCAATAGTAGAAATTAAAACAACTGTGAGATATCATATAATGTTAAAGTTAATATTCCAAATATGATAAACAAGCTGAGATGAAAATAAACCAACCCTGCAACTTGACTTTCCACCAACCACGGCTGCCAGCCAGTTTCAATCGTCAAATTTAATGACTTTATCCATGCTTCAGTAGCCATATATGGAACTACCATGTCGACATCTCCGCTGTATTCGTGAAAGAAAATTAGTCCAATGTGTAGACTACGAGATAGCTAGAAACTTAGTCCATCATAGCACCTCCGTGATAAATTTTTAAGAGCAATACTAGGTATCTCAAAATTTAAGTTTCAATTATTGTAGCATTCATTTATTGGATGCTAGTTAAGTGACTTTAAAAGCCTTCACGTCCATCATCTAGTAAATGAGTGACACATAATATTGAGACTCAATTTAAGACTCAAATATGGGTCAAAAAAATCAAGAAGGGACTATTGACTGCACTAGAAGAAGACAAAACTAAATTTGATTTACCAAAAAGTCATAAAATATGAGCTAACCAGAGCGTTATTAAAGTGTCTTTTTAGATACAGGCTTGAATTACGTTTGTGGAAAAATTCGAGGAAGGAGAAGAAGTCTCATGTATAAAAAGCAATCAGGCATATTCCAAACTATCATTTCATTAGTTAAATATTCCGGATCATTGAACATTCCCGATCATTGATGAATTTATTCATCCTTCAAAATGTTGGCATTCTAAAATATTGGAACATACGCTCCTAATAACTTGTCTATATATTATTACCTGTAAACCAAAACTTGATAGCCTTTCTTGGTGAGCTTTCGGTGATAATCAACACCACTTGAGACATCAGATGTGTAAGACAAACTTTTATTGCATCTCGTCCAATATTCTACTGTCCCCTGCTCATATGGGAATGTATTAGTAAAAATAATATTTAATGATTTGGGTTGCGACTATGCTCTAACCAACCATAACATACCTCCCGAACTCTCAGAGCCTTTTGCACAGCTTTATTATTTGCCCAATTGTACGAGTAGAAATAGTTATCTTTCTATGAAAGTGGAACATCAGCAATTCATACTATAATTGTTGAGTACATAGTAAAGCAATAATAACAACAATAATAATAAAAGTAAAGAAACCTTAGAAACAGATGTGCGCTGCAGTGCTGCTTATATATGCTTACGTTTAAAATTGAGTAATTTCCCCTTTATATATTCCACTGAGTTTTCAGTTTTGGTTATTAGTTGGTTTCTAGTGTTATTTCCACAACTGTTAGATCTAACTTTTTACGAGCGAAGGTTTTTTTTTTTTTTTTTTTGGTTTGACATGCAACATATGAAAGGTTAAGTATAATTAAGTTGATTTTACAAAAACAAATAACTTATAGATTCAAGGACTAATAGGGTAATTAACTCAGACCCTAGGACTGAAAGAGACATTAACGTTCAAAATTGGATATGAAATACGTTACCTTGATCAAAGTTGATTGATTGATTCTATATACATTGATGGGTTATTGCACATTTATTGTGTGTGTGTGTATAGAATTTTACCCGACACCAATGCCTTGGAGGTGTGTATAGAATTTTACCCGACACCAATGGCTTGGAGCTGATTGAACTGGCGAATAGAGAAAATCAAAAGAATCTTCTTCGATGATGGCGCGATCCCATATGAATTGCACTGGTCTTCTGAGTATATCTAAACTACATTGAGGTTCATATATGTTCTGGATAGATAATTTTCCAATGCACTACAAATTCAATTGGGTGAGTTAATTTTGCTACCTGTACTTATAATACTAGTTAATTGAACAAAATGACAACGAGTTTTGTTCTATATACCGCTGTTATATTTTGAAGATCAGCTTTACATAAGCCATTGCTTGGATCTGCATTCGTGTACTCGCCCCTGCAATTTCTTTTGGCTGACTGTAAACAGAAAATAAAAGAAGCATCTCACACATTTTAAGCAATTAATACATGGCAGTTCATATTCATATATCATACGTTATATTTATATCCTTCTTTTAATTTTGGTGTCTGATTTTTATATAAATGTGGATGTCAACTACTTATCGATGAATAAGACCTACAGGGCCCACCATTTTTTTTCTCCTTATAATTTGAACCTAAAATATTGAGGATTTTACATAACTTCAACCCTGGTAAGGTTAAAAATTTATCCCGAACGGGCTAGGATTTGTCAATACTGATCCTGTCCTGATAGATAATCGGGCAAAAAATGTGTTCTAAATCCCTTATCAAGTAGTAAATTGGGACAAAAATGGATCCTGATCCGTCTCAATTGGAATCCTGAATTGTTCCAAATAACATGAGTTTTCTACCACACATTGCAGTTTTTATCATAAACGACATGTCATACGATTATGACCGACATATCATATATATTTTATTTATTAAAATGATTTGTTATAAACATATGACCGTTATGTTCTATATATATATGTGATTCATCAAATTGATTTGTCATGCACCTGTGGAAACTGAGATTTCGAGACGTTTAAGATCCTGATCAGGATCTTCAAACATCTTGAATCCCGTACCAAGCAATAATTTAGGAAAAATTTGAGTCCCAATCCTGATCCGAATAGTAAACTAAGATAAATTTTATTTCGAATCTCGTCTCAAATGGGCCTGGATCCCGAATCTCAAAATAGATTTAGGGAATTCTGCCAACCCTAGGTCCTAACATGGCTTCGCCACTAATTGGTTACTAGTAACTAGCTAAATCTATGTTTTACATATACAATGGAACCTGGTTAAATTAATACTTGATAAATTGATAATTTCAATTAAAAGATAGTTTTTGTTAGTCTTGGCTTGGGTCAAATGAAAAATTAATAATTTAATAAATTTATTAGATAATAAACTTTAAAAAAATTTATCTTATTAACTTAAAAATTAATAGTACTCTATTAAAGTATATGACTTAATAGTATATCCGCATGGGAAAAAATGAAGACACCTACATTAGAGAAAGGATTTTATATCTAGACACAAAATATTAATTTGAAAAATATATACGATTAAAGAAGTCACCTCGTAGATTTCATGGGTGATGAGTCCCTTCATATATGCGAATTGTGGTCTAAAATTCATGTCTGAAGCCTCATCTGTTACTGGGTTGCCAAGCACATATCCCTGTGTCCATTATCAAAATTGTTAAGATTCAATAGTCATGTAAAAAACTGAGAATGAAATAAATCAAAATTTATGTGATATCCGATTCTAGGTGACCTACTTTGAGATTCATTCTAGGCTCATCTCCGAGATCAATACCTGCAACAAAGTATCAGCCACTAAATAATGATAATTGTGATAAATATGGTAATAATCAATGCCATTATATTCTGCAAGTGAATTTGGCAAATGTTTGATTCTGTTTCACTGCATGCAGAGTAACTAAATTCTAAGATGGAAGAAGGGGAAAAAAAAAATTACCGTCAGAAATTTTTTGAACAACGATTGGAAGGACTTTGCCAGAATAGGACTCGCCAAAAATATAGAGTGGATTCGCGAGGAAACTGGGATGAGCTATAAGCCACTAATCCATCATTCATATACAAATTAAAAAGATTGGTTAGCATGCATAATGCATTAATTTTGAAAACCAATAGACTCAATTGATGCATGATTTAAGGTATATATGTTTGCACTACTTGGACTTCCACTTAATTAATAAAGCACAACAGCTAAAATATTAACTTTTAGTTTAAAGCTAATATTCTTACAAATGGTCATCAACTTATAATAAATTAATTGTTAGTGATTTTATTATGCAGTAAGACGCACACTGCCTCAATTTTTACTCACCTTTCTTAGAAAAAAATACGTTTGCACTGCTGAAAGTGTATCATTCATAACGAATCCTTGCCAATTTTTGACATATGAGAATCCGGTGCCAGCTGGTGCATCTATGAATATAATACTGGCAACCTGGATAATAATTTACATGCAACTCCCAATGAGATCTCTAATACAATTCCAAATTTATTATTGTTATTATTAAAACACAAAGTTTGTAAAAGAATTTTCTAATTAATGTCTCACCTTTGTCCATGAGTATGGATTCAACAACAACTTTGGGGAATTTTCTCTAGAATTTTCGTAGTCAAATGACAATGGACCTACAAAGGACATACCATCAAGAATATTAAGAAAGGATAATGATAAAACTCCTCATGTAATTTACTATTTTAAAATCCATTAAAATCCCGATGACGTTCCTAATATCCCGCTAATAATGTCTCATTAAAAATGTCAACGTGCTTAAATACTTCTTTTTTTCTATTTTAACCTGGATGTAAGACTTATAATCAATGTTTTCAACCAACTCACATATTGTTCTATTAATTAAAAAAATTAAAATACTGACGTGTTATTATAACTTATTATACTAAGTATCTGCAACCAATAGCTATTGTTTTTTAATTCATTGTTTCTTCCGGTAGCCCAACTCTATCATTTACTATAACTAATGCCTTGTGCCACAACCATTGATTCCTGTTTGAAGGTAAATTTAATACGATATTTTTGAACCAAAAAATGAAGGACACGTAGATAATTAAAAGAATAAAATTGGTATAATACTTAAGAGCAATATAAACTATGGATGGCGAAAAAGTCCGGCCTAAGCCTATTAGAGGGGAAGTTTAAGGGCCAGGCTCGGGCTAGGCTTGGACTTTCACTTATTTTTTTACTTTTTTTAAACTGTTGTAAATTTGAAAATGAGTTAATAATGAACAAGTTATTATAATCAACAATGAATTATAGAAAATGAATATTTTAAAATAAAATAATAAATAAAGAAAAAAACAAATAAAAATTTAGAGATTTAATTTTTTTAATACTGGATTCTCTAATTTAAGCACTCTTTTAATTAATTAAGCGCAAAAGATAGTATAATTTATAATTTGGGTTTTTTGATTCATTATTGATATATAAATTAGGGATTTAAGCTTTTTTTCATTATTTTTTAATTTTTAATTTATTATTCTAATATATAACTTATTTATTTATTTTTTATAAAAATAGAGGGTTTGGGCCTAGCTTAGGCATTTTTCCCTTAAGCCCTTGTCTAGACCCTTCATGTAGAGGCCCAAGCCAAAGCTTATGGGAATGGGAAGGGTCGGCCCGAGCTTTTTTGCCATATGTAATATAAAGACACCATTTGGAATAATCTACTAAATTAGAAGAGTTTAGAAATCAAGTGTCAAGTTGGACACATCAAGTGTTTATGAGAAATAATAAATCTAGTACAAAAGGAATATTTTTGTCTTTTTTCCTTAAATATGATACATAACCTTAAAAATATTTCTTCTTTTTAACCTAAGAATGACATCTAGTTATAACTTTCATGCACTATTTTTACCACTAGCCTCTACTGTGTAGACGTTTTAATCACCATATTTGGGCTCTCTCTCTCTCCATATTTTTTAAATCGTCAGCCAATTCTCTATAGTAGAGCTCTAAACAATCGCCTAAGTTGTCTAGAGGAAGAGCCGTCGATGCATACTTCAACAAATATATATGATGTGGGTGCTATTTGGTTTTACTCTTAAATCTCGTGAGGTGTTGCATATAACGTAAGATTTGGACCCCACTCTCTACGAAAAAAAGGAGATTGGAAACCAAAAAAATAAAAGCATATATATATATATATATATATATATATATATATTTCATTTCAGGAATAAAAAAATATACCAAGTTGATACGCAAGGGCCCAAAATCCAGAGCAACCAGGGCCTCCGGAGAGCCAAAGCACAAGAGGGTCATCTTCAGGACTCCGCTCGGATTCAATGAAGTAGTAAAACAGCTGCACATTATCATTCTCTCCCACCCCAATATACCTAAAAGTAATTAATAACTTGTTTTTTTTTCTTTCTGGGGAAATTAATTCAGCTAATAAGTATGTCAAGAAAGGAAAAATAAAACAAAATAGAACATACCCAGTTTCGAGTTTGAAGGGAAGATCACCATCAAAGCCCGGCAGGGTCGTGATGATTTGCCGTGATGAACTGAGGACCACATTAAGGGCCACAAAGAGAATAAATAATTGCAATGCTGCCATGCTCAATGATTTGAAGATCCACTTTCAGGTTTAGCTACGCTCAATAATTGAGAGGAGAACAGTGTTAATGGAATTGCGATCCATAACACAATGTCTTGACGATAGATAAAGGAACCAGGAAGGTACGGCATTATTCAGACATACATTTAAAATATGGAAAGGCTGTGCCAGTGTGCCTGCTAAGATTTGGATCACACACGCTACCTACCCCCTGCCCCAAAGCTGTACTTCTTTTTTTTTACCACACATCAAGACTCAATGATAACGAATTTTTATTTTGACCTCTATTAGTTTTTATTTACCACAAAATACCCCCGAACTATCATTGGCCATTAGGCCTTTTGGACCGGCGGTAACACACGTCCTTCAATATTAATGGGGCGTTTAATTCATAGAATGAGTCGAGAATGGAAATGTATTAAAATGAAAATGAGATTTTAATATTTATTTGGTAAAAATAAATGAGAATGGAAATATGCTGAAATGTCACTAATATATTTACCTACAAAATAAATGGGAATGAAGAATGTAAATGAGAATTAATTTACCAAAATATCTATAGTATTAAATAATATAATTTTCATTAACTAGATACATGTATAAATATTATTATAAAAAATATATTAATCAAAATAATAAATGTTAATAATGATAATATTAATTAAAATAATAAATGTTAATAATGATAATATTAATAAAAATAATAATAATAAATGTTAATAATGATAATATTAATAAATTTAATAACAATAATTAATAATAACTAAAATAATAAAAATAATAATAATAACTAAAATAATATAGTTAATAATAATAATGACATTTAAAATAATAAAATTAATTGTGATTTGAACGAGGATAATTCAGGAAATATGAAAAAATTAGAGAGATACAAAAGTAAAAATGAATTTCATTCTCATTCCCTCATTTTTATTCACAACCCCCCATAGGAATGAAATTCTCATTCATTATTCTCAAATTGTGTGGGACCCACATATTTTATTCTCATTCCCAAATTACATTTTGTCAAGTAAACATAAGTTTCATTCTCATTCCCTAAACCCTCAAGTAAACACACCATAAGAGTTTGGATTCCAATTTCTATTGATTTTATCAAAATATATCTCCAACTATATTTTTGTGGGAGTATAGATTACTGAATTAATACTTTGACAAACCTCTAAATTGTACCATAAATTATATGTATTTAGGCTTTTAATAAGTTTCAAATTGTATGTATGTGACAATTTTGAAAAATAAAATTAACTTCAAGATTCTTTTGAATTGAGCCATCCAAAAGCGATCCATGCATGCCTCCAAATCTACCACGTACATTAAGATAACTGAACAAGTATGCAACGTTTGAGAGGCAGGGTAACAAGGAAGACTAAACTAATTCGAGGGATTACTATTAGTTATTATACAATATATCAACATCGATCGTAATTGTTAATAGTTTTAACTAATAAGTGATTTAAATGTTAATAATAGTAATGTCTGATAAACTTCCACAAGTGTTTCTATGGATTGAAAACATTTGGATTCTGCAACATATTACGTTTTATACCCTTGATGGCCACCACGATCGAAAGGTTTAATTTAAACAAGTGATTGAAAATGAAACAGAAATGATCCAATCAGCATAAATTTAATAATTTTGATTGATTGTAAAAATTGCAATAACCAATTAAGGGAATTGGCCTAAATTTTGGAACTTGTTTCACTTTGAAAAGTTCAAAGATTCATAACGAACATCACCAAATGAGTGACATTTTTATATCTAATGTATTAATACACAAACAATGAAGCAATTTTACCCTTAATCTCAACTGTAACTAGCATATTAAATGTAGTAGTATTTCACTAACTAATTAACGATGCAGAACATTTCCAATGGCATGGCTTTTGCTCCTTGGGTACAACAAATTCTCCTCAAAGGAACAAGGCTTATCTTCATCAATTCTCCCTATCTTTCCAACGCCAACACTGTAACTCTTTCGCATAGTAGTAGCCTCAATCACCTCCGTTTGCCGCTGTAGATTCAGCCCCACCTCCCGGCCAATAATCCGCTTACACGTCGCCTGTCTTAACATCTCTCTAAGCTTTTCGTCATCCCTTGACTTGGAGCTGCCATAACTGAAATTCTTGGGCACATGGGAAACATGTGGAACCGGACAGACCACCGCGCCGCCTCGTCCAACGTCATTGGCACAGCCATTGAAGCTGTTGATGTAAGAATCCCTAGCATTCCTTAGAAGCAAGACAGGTGATGACATAATTTACATGAATGTGGTTTTCTTTTTTTCCTTGCTTTTCATGGTCAATAATTAATTAACTGGGACAATTTGAGATTGAAGAAATTGGATTCTAAAAAGTGTGAAGCAATACATGGCTTAAGAAATCAATGATTCTGTAAATTTATACTGCGCTGGCTCCTATTTTGATTTCATTTTGGGTAACGGTAGCATCTAAGGCAAATTTGGGCTGCAATTTTGGACGGCAAGAAGGCTATGGTAACTTACATGAAGACAAGTCTAAAAGCATTATAAAATTGAATTAAGAAATGAATACGAACAAGAGAATAAAAGAACTGACACCAGGAAAAGGAGAGTTATTAGTTTTCATATGGTTAGCATTGAACAGGTCTTATGATGGTAACAAGAAGACGATGAGAGGATTATTATTATTAACATTGTTTTTTAAAGCTACGATGAGTGAAACTTTGGAGCTTAGTGTTTTGGGCTTCATCTTTGTTTGATCTTCGCTATTTGCCTCATGCCTGTCTTATTGCCGGTTCCCGACTCCTGAGACCGAGCTAATTAAGTTTTGGGAGCTTCTAATACATACATTTTATAAGTTAATCTTCTCATATAATAGATAATGGAGTGGATATTTCGGCATAACAACTAGTCCATGAAAACTGTAAATAACTAGGGCCTTTTTTTTTCTAATGATTTCTCAAGTATTTAAGAAAATGTTTTTTGATTGATCAAATAGACTCCCAACTCCTATAGTAAATTACCGAAATATTCTTTTTTCACTATATATTGTGATGATCAAAATTTAGATTCAGTACTCTATTGGTAGGTTGGTCAATTTAATAGGGGACAGGGACTAACTTGTTTGGTCAAGGACAAATAAAACCATGTCTTAATGTATTAGAAATTATGTAGCTATCAATATTCCCTTTCGTAGTTACCAAAAGCAACAAGTGAAGCATGGGGGCAGTATATGTTGAGGCTTATTGGGTCCCTAAGAATTAAAGTTCTGCTAAAAAATTTGGTCTCAAATGCTACACGTTAACAAAGCAAATTAAAATTCATGGACTGCATATTTCGGCTTCTACAATTCAAAATTAAAATTCATTCGTACACCTTATATTTCATTTCCAATCAGAAACGTAACTAAACCAATTAATGGATTCTTATTTAGAGAATCAATTCAAATATTCCTCAAAATCACAATCAATCTCAATTCACCAATGTATGACAGCAATACTAAAAATTTCTCCCGAGAGCACAACTTCTGCTTCCAGCATAAATCATATCGTCTTCAAAATAACAAGGCTTGTCCTCATCAATAGTTCCAATTTCTCCCAATTCAACACTGCTGTAGCTTCTCTTCATTGACCTATTCTCCAACTTTTGTCGTTCCAACTCTTTTTCCGTCACATAATTCAAGTCCTCCTCATTTCTTATTTTATTATTGACTGCGGCTGAAGCTTCTCTAAATTTTTCCTCGCTCCTTGAATTCGATTAATTGACGATAAAACTCCTCAGTAAATTCGATACTTGTACCCCGGGGCAGGTCATCACGCCACTATAACTGATTATATTTGCACAATCCTCCATGTGAAGCCTCCATGCTCTTCACAAAGAAGTCTCTGGCCTTGTGTAAAATCTTTCTGGGTTTTTCCATGTAGTGCTTGAACTTGCTTTGCATGTTTGCTTTGTTTCTCATATTTTCACCTATAATTAATTTTTTTTTGTCAAATAGACTATAAATTAACGGAAGAGAGGGAATGCAAGAACTTGCAATTCGAATTTTGAGTTGAAGAAGAGAGGTGAACGGTGTATTTTTATATAACTAATAGAAAGAAGAAGTAAATATCAGTTGTAATATCATGTAATATGAATTGTACTCTTGAGCAATAGTTTCATGTAATAAAAAAAAAAATAGAAAGAAGAAGTATGAAGTGTTAAAAATGGAGTCTAAAGGAAATTTGGGAGCTGATAGTGTGTTGAGTTTTTTTGATGATCATAGATGGCCGGTGACCTGCTGCTTGGCAAATATTTCAAAATTATAAAGGTTAATATAAGGAGTATTTATATTTAAGGAATAAGTAGCCTAATTTTTACTTGTTCTAGAGAATTTTTATTTGAGGACAAGTAGCTTAACTTAATCTCGAGTTCAAAAGTTAATGACCACCGATCAGCTTCTCCTAAAACAAGAAAAATACTATTAAGCAAGCCAATGAAAAAAAAAATATTAAACTAGATTAAACTAAAAAAAATTATAAAATTAGAATGCAATAAAGAGGTTTTTCTTTATTAATATGAGTGTAGACACACAACATTAGATGCAAAGCTAATAGAAATCCTCAAAACATAATTAATATTATGATTCAAATTGCCAATTCCTTTTATTATTTTGCTTTTTTTAAAGAGTTTTTAATATTCTTTTTAGAGATTTTTATTATTTGTTTACTTAATTTAAAAGCTAACTCAAGAGTTGATTAGGGCTACCTCTCATTTACATTCTTAGTTCATTGACTAATTTCAACTTATGTGAGATATTTTTCCTATCAAATTTTGGCAACATATATAGATTAAAAAAACAACAAAAAACAAAGTTGACATTATTTAATGAGGAGCTCCTTCTAATTAATATCACATATTTACCTTAAGGTATAGGGCCAGTTTAGTAATGTTGTACCTTTTAAAACAATTATTGTTAGCTGTTCTATAGAGATAATTGACTATGAAGAGAACCAGTTAGATATAAAAATAGCCAATGGGCCAGGCAGCATGCTGCACGGCACGAGCACGTTTCAGTAGGGCACGCGGCACGCATGTGGCCCGAGCTTAGAATTTTAGGCATGCGAGCCTTAAAAGCACAACACGATTAAAGATGGGGCAAAGCACAACACACACGTAATAAACACACTTCATTGGTGGGCTAGTGCGACCCGTGAGCCATCAATAGCATGTGAGCCAAAATATATCAAAATAATTTTTTTTAGTGAAAAATAAATATAAAATGTTTTGATTTTACAAATATCTTGAAATTAAAATTTTTAATTTTTTTAGCACAAGCTTTTAAAAATTAATTTAAGTCTTAGTTTAAATAAATATTCTAATTGTTTTATATTTATAATTTATTAAATAAATAAATATCATGATATTAATAAATAAAATTATAAATATCATGATTTTATAAATAATAAATAAAAAAATTTTACGACATTAATATTTCATTTGTGAAATCATAACTTAGTTAATAAAGATATATTTCATTTGTGAATAAAATATTTTTCATATTTGAACACAAAAAAATAAATTTATGAACGAAATATATTTTTATGATAAATTAAAGTGAAATTGAATATATAGTTGTGAAATTATGATAAACTAATAATAAAATGTTAATTGCTCTCTGAATAAAAATTATTGTTGCTGTTGTTATTATTATTATGCTAATAAGCTTAAAAAAGTCGAGCTTAAAAACGCAAGACAAGCACGTGGACTTTTTTAAGCATGTTGAGCATGTGAGCTTGAGGGGAAAAAAGAAAATGTTGATAGGCCTTTTTTGGACACGGCCCGAGCACACACACGAGTGGGCTTGTGTCGTTGGTTGTGCCAGACCCTTATAAAAAAAATTTGGGCGCGGCACGGCCCACCAACTTGATGGGTCGTGTTTTGCCGGCACGGCCAGTTGGCCATCTTTAGTTATATGTTTGGTAAAATTTGTCCTTAAAAATGTTAAGTTTTAAAAGCAGTAGCATGTATTTGGTAAATATTATTATTAAACCGCTATATGAATATAAATGACTTAATTAGAATTGAATAAAATTTATTTACACATTTATAACACATGTACATAAAATATTTTTTTATTGTGTATATATAATAATTGATAATAAAAATAATTTTTTATATTATTCATTTAATTTTTTATTTTGTTATCTTAATATAATTGGTAATAAAAATATTATCTTTAAAGTTAATGATTTTATTTACTAATTAATATGAATAATTTTTTATTTTATAATATGTAAGAGGATATATATTAAATTGTATTAAGTATAAAATTAATTCTCAAAAACGGATTTTGAAAAGTTACTCCTTTTATTCTTTTAAAATCTGTTGTAAGATGGGGTGATTTTGCAAAAAAATAATTTCTAAAAAAATTTATCAAATACCAAAAATTAACTTTTATCTTTTTAAAATCACTTTTAATCCTCTAAAAAATAATTCCAAACGAGCTCATAATACTATTTTCTATCTTCTCTGCGGTCCTTTTCGTCAACCCAAAAAAAAATTTTGTCCTATGCAGTTTTTTTACTTTGTAAGACTGGCAAATGGGTAGGCTTGGTAAGGGCCTCGGCCAAGCCCATGTTTTATGGTATAGGTCTAATCCTCTATAGGCTTGTCCAATGGGTCAGACCTTGGAAGGGGTTGGGCTTTCAAATTTTTTATTGTTTTATTATTTCAATATTTATTTTAGAAGAAAAATTATATAACCTCCCTTAAAAATTAAATGTGAAAACCTTACATGTGTAATATACAATTTCTAATGTTCAACATAGCACTGCTCCTAAAAGCTACCGAAACAATATAATTAACATCATATTCCAATAACACACTAGCAAATACTAACGTCATAAGTTCTGATAAACCACAATGCACAAGTACCAATGCGCAAATGCTAAGATTTTTTTTATTTTTTATTTTTTAAGTTTTAATATGTTAATCTAATTTTAAATTTAAAAAATAATAATATGTGGGTTGGGCCTAAGCCTGGGCTTCATTGGTTAAGTCCAACCTACGCTCAGTCTGTGATTGACCTACAAAATTTAGACTCAAATTCTAGGTCCATGGGGCTGGGCTAGATCTTAGATCAGCTAGGTTGACCCGTACTATTTTGTCAAACCTCATTCTTGGCGTTACCATATAGTAATTGATGTTTTATTAGGTTGGAGGTACACGCCAACACCTCCATTTATTTGGGGTACCTTTCTAAAAGCACCAAATATTCTTTTGGCTACGAATGATTCGTAGCTAACTCAATGTGTTATTTTTTTTTTCAAAATTTCAAAATGGAAAAGTTTTCGATAGAATGGTTGTAATTATATTATTCAATAAAATCATATTAGATGTTTTAATTAATTAATTTATTTTTATCATTATGAGTGATGTTAAATATCTTTAAATTTTATCTCAAATAAAGTTAAAACTAATATCTAACTCATCAAGTTCACAATAAATTCACAAGTTTCAGATGAATTTACAATTGTATTTTGTTTTGATTCTCCGTTCCCTAACCTTGACCAACTCAAAATGACAAGCATCTTCTCTCTTGGGCTAAGAAATTAAGTACCAATGCTCTCAATTTTGAAGTTTTTCTCATTTTAATTTATTTGTTAAAAAACGTTTTTTTTTTAATTAAAAGTTCTACTGTGTTGACATGTGTCCATCCCCAAGCCGCTTGCCATTCCATTTGAATTTCTTTCAAAATCAACAACTTGATTATGAAAATTTTCAAAATGTCAAAAGCTTCGATAGAATGGTCCCAACAAGATCATCCAATAAAATCACACCACATGTTTCAAATTTTCCCTATTATTATCAATTTATCATTTTTATTGTTTCTACGAGTAATAGTCAAATTTTTAACTAGCTTAAGTTGTGATGACAGATGGCAGACGCAAGGAGAATAATTGACTGAACACAAGAAGTTGTTTTCATTCACTTTCTTTTTTATTTATACGTCAGTGCATACCTGGATAGCAAGCCTATGTTGCCCTAGTTACAGCTGTTATTTATAGTGCATTTGAGATTGAGGTTGAACAGATATAGTTTAAAAGTTACAATTTTAAATTGTTTAGTAAACACTAACTGTTGTACATTAAAAGATATGTTAATATAATTTTTTATTTGTATAATAGAAAATTTATTATATATTTAATAATTTTGTCAAAATTATTATTTAAAATTTATATTTACTATATATTATTAATTTTTAATTCATAGTTATAGATTTTTTTCTATAATAATTATAATTTAAAAGGTAAAGCACCTCAATTACAAATAGAACCTTAATCTAATTGTTGTAAATCAACTGACCTAACGGCTAGTGCTATTGTACCGTACATATATCACATGATTATGGTCTTTTTCCTCTGCTTTTACCTTATCTCTAGCTAACTCTAGATTGTTCTTGAGACAATGCTGATTCATGCTCCATGTCAGTTTGGTAACTCTAGTTCACTGCCACTTTATCAGTGTTATAAGGTTCTCTTAGACATTTTAACAAACACCATTGCATCCTTATCGAGCACTTCAACAGTAATGTTAGATATCTAAAACTATATCTCAAAATGATATGTGATCAACATCAAGAGGATAATGACTAAAAGAAAGTCTAGCTCTAGTGGTAAGAAATACGTCTTTCTAAGACTCACGTCTTCGAGTTTCAATGAATGTGTAAGTAAAAAAAAAAATTTAATAAAAAAAGAAATTGGATGAATGACACGTTGCATACAACATTATTTGAGAAGAAATTTTGGGATAGAATTTGGAATGTCTAGCATTATTGTTTTATTATCATTGATTAATTTAAAAAGAAGTATATAAGCGGCAAAATTGTTAAATTATGGTGATGTAAATTTTCAACTATATAGATAACAAACAAATTTCATTACATAATTTCTTAGAACAAACGGACGTCATTATCCATATTATATGTATGCATCATGTAAGAAGTAGAGGCTGTGATTTTTATAAACACATCCGAAGCTAACTTTGGAGAAACATTCTTATATGTATATGTGTGTGTATACTCCCTTCTTCATTTCATCATCCAATTACGTCTTTTATCGTTTGGTTCCGTTTCTCTTCCAAACCGCTACATCTCTCTTTCAGCGACATACATATGTAGATACAAAAATGAGATGCAAATCTGAAATGCAAACCATGTTAACGAAAATTTTCAAAGCCCCCATTAAAGTTCTAAGGAAAGCTAGAGAGGTTTACTTAAAGGGCATGGAGAATTTGGCTGCACCAGCTTTCTGCTTGCCGAAGAGTTGTAGTGTCAATTCTATCAGAGCATGTGATAATGAGGATTTGAGGCAGCTCTTATGTGCAGCATCAACAAGAATTATGAAGGGCGAAGAGCAGCTGAATGGAATGGCTACAAATTACAGTCTTAGTGTTGGAAAGATTGGGAGAATTGAGGAGGACAAGCCTTGTTCTTTCAGAAGTTGCTCTGAAGGCTAATTTGCCTGTATCCAGGAATAAGAAGCCGATTTCTTAAGAGGAATTCTATGTAATTAATGAATAATAAATAGCAATCATATTATCTTCGTATCTCGAAGTACGTGAAAATTAAACTATTTAAAAAGATAGGTTATATGTAAGATTAGTCAGTTATATATTTTTTGTTTAGCCTAATAATAACTCAATTCTCTTATCTCATTCATGTGAGTAGATTTCGAACTGCATACTTCTTATTTTTGACATAAGAGATATTACCAATCCAACCATGACGTCCACTTAATAAATTTTCTTCATTTATTCTTGCTTTGAAGTTTGAAATATTGATAGATCTGCTATGTCTTTTCTACAAACGAAGATTAATCAGCGATGATATGAGTTTGTTTGTAACATGTTCGGGGGTTATTAATTAACACCTTGATCTCTTGCTATATTTATTATAATGGCTATGATTTCACCCCTTTGTGTTAATCATTTTCCCTAATGTTCCAAACTATTAACTTTCAACATTTTTTCTTTTATTATTTATTGCTGATCTTGTGCAAGTAGTTGCCAGGAATCGACATAATTTTCTTTTAAGGTAAAAAATTTTGATGCGTTTTGAAACATGAACGATAAGAGATGAGTTAACATCGATCAGCCATTATTTTATTATCTCAAAAAGTTAGAGATGAGCTAATATGTACACTCCATTAAGTAGTCGTTGAAGGCTGAAGAAGGAAAATAAAAATAAAAAGTGCTAAATATAGGCTGTATACAGCCATAAACGAAGAAAGTTTGGATTTGTAATTATATTTCATAAGAAAATTATCACTGCACCATCTCTATTTTATATAATATTCATCCAACCACTACAAAATTTTAACATATTCTCTACAACACATTTCTTTTTAAATTTGTATCAATTAACCACTTTTGCACTAACATCGTTAAATAATTTAAATAAAATGACAATTTTACCCATAAATAAATTTAAAAAACTATTTTATCTTATAAAAGCTTTGAAAATTAAAAAAATTATAATTATAAAAATACCCCTCAATTTAATAAAAAATAAATCACAAATAGATGTGCTTAGATGATTTTTATTAAATTTAGATTTTGCAAAATTTTAATAATTATTTTTATTAAAAATTTATAATTTTACAAAATTTTATTAAAATAACTGAATTTATTTATTAAAAAAATAAATCCCAAAAATTTGCAATTATTCTTATAATTATAATTTTTTATTAAAAAATAAAAAGTCTAATTTTGGGATTTATTTTTATTAAATTTAGAGGTATTTTTATAATTATTTTTTTTATTTTTTAAAGTTTTTATAAAATAAAATAGGCTTTTAATTTATTTAGTGGTAAAATTATGATTTCGTTTTAATTATTTAACGGTGTTAGTATAAAAGTGACTAATTGATACAAATTTTAAAAAAAAATATAATGTAGAGAACATATTAGAATTTTGTGGTGATTTGACGAACATAAAGTAAAACAAAAGTAGTGTAATGATAATTTACCTATTTCATAATGAAAGCGTGATTGTCTGAATCCAAGGATCAAAATGGGCAAGTTGTATGCAAGCCTCTTTGGCCCGTTTAGGACTGCTGCTATGGCAGCCAAACAAGGTACAACGCAGTAGTCCTAAATGAGATTTTTTTATTTTATTTTAACATTTTTAAAGATGCTACTACATGAAGGCTTAATAGTCACTTAAGTAGGATTCTCTCCAACAATAAAACCCACACGTTAATAACATTGATTGGATAAAAAGAATATATATTAACCCCCGAATTGTTTTTGGCCAATAGGCTTTTGCGACCGGTGTTAACTCATATCAGTCAATATTGACTATTGAGGGATATGATTCGAACTTCTCTTAATTTTTCTAAAATTTGGGGTACATATTTCCAACTATATCTGCGGGAGTAGATTTTTGAACTAATACTATGACAAACCTCTAAATTGTACTATAAATTATATATATTTAGGCTTCTAATAAATTTCAGATTGTATGTATGTGACAATTTAAGAAATAAAATTAACTTCAGGACCCTTTTGAATGGAGCCATACAAGAGTGATCCATGCCTCCAAATCTACCACGTACATTAAAATGATTGAAAAGTATGCTACGTTTGCGAGAAATGATAACAAGGGAGACTAAACTAATTTGTGGGAGTGCTATTAGTTATTATATAATATATCAACATCGATAATAAGTGATAATAATTTTAAATAATAATTGATTTAAATGTTAGTAATATTAATAGTTGATAAACTTCCACAAGTGTTCTTATGGGTTGAAAATATTTGAATTCTATAACATATTATGTTTTCTAGTGTTGATGATCACCATGATCGAAAGGCTTAATTTAATCAAGTGATCGAAAATAAAACAGAAATGGTCCAATCAGCATAAATTTGCCAATCTCGATTGATTGATAAAATTTGCAACAATCAATTGAGGCAATTGATCTAATTGTGTTGATTTATAAGGTTAGCGCACTGAATTTTGGAACTTATTTTCACATTGAAAAGGTCAAAGATTCATTATGAGCATCACCGAATGAGTGACCTTTTTATATATAATTTATTAATACACAAACAACGAAGCAATTTCACCCTTAATCTCAATTGTATTAACTAGCATATTAAATGTAGTACTAGCTGATGTTTCACTAACTAATAACGACGCAAAATATTCCCAACAGCATGGCTTTTGCTCCTTGGATACAACAAATTTTCCTCGAAGGAACAAGGCTTATCTTCATCAATTCTCCTTATCTTCCCAGCGCCAACACTGTAACTCTTTCCCATAGTAGCAGCCTCAATCACCTCCGGCTGCGCCGTACATTCAGCCACCCCTCTCGGCCAATAATAGGCTTACACTTTAACATCTCTTTAAGTTTTCATCATCCCTTGACTTGGAGCTGCCATAACTGAAATTCTTAGGCACATGGGTAACATGTCGAAGCGGACAGACCACCGCACCGCCATTGAAGCTGTTGACGTAAGAATCCCTAGCATTGCTTAGAAGCATGACAGGAGATGACATGATTTGCATGAATTTGGTTTTTTTCTTCCTTGCTTTTCATGGTCAATAATTAATTAATTGGGACATTTTACGATTGAAGAAATTAGATTCTAAAAAGTATGAAGCAATACATGGCCTACGAGATCAATGATTATGTAAATTTATAATACGCTGGCTTCTATTTTGATTTTATTTTGGGCAACGGTATCATCTAATGCAAATTTGGACTGGAATTTTGGACGGCAAGAAGGCTATAGTAACTTATAAGAACACAAGTCTAAAAGCATTATAAAATTGAATTAAGAAATGAAAAACAACACGAGAACAAAAGAACTGACACCAGGAAAATGAGAGTTATTAGTTTTCATATGGTTAGCATTGAACAGGTCTTATGATGGTAACAAGGAGACGACGAGAGGATTACTATTAACTTATTTTTTTCAAGCTACGATGAGTGAAACTTTGGAGCTTCGTGTTTTGGACTTCATCTTTCATCTTTGTTTGATATTCTCTGTTTGCCTCATCCCGTCTCATTGCCAGTTCCCGACTCCTACCGATCTAACTAACTTTTAGGAGCTTTTGATATAATAGATAATGAGGTGGATATTTTGTCATAACAACTAGTCCATTGGAACTGTAATTAATTGAGGGTTTTTTTTTTATATATAATGATTTCTCAAGTAATTATATAAGAATATATTTTTTGATTGATCAAATAGACTTCCAACTGCTATATTAAATTACCGAAATACTACCAACAAGCACATAGATCAACTGACATGAGTTTGTTCTATCTTAATTAAGATCTTTGGTTCGAGGCTTAGGAATGCAGTTGCGTTAAATATTTATTGGGAGAGTTTTGCCGCCCTAGTGGTCCTACTTGGCTCGAATCTGGATTAGTTGAGACCCAATGTAGTCTTCAGATACCAAATTATTTAATACACTGAAAAAAAAATTACCAAAATACTATTTTTCTACTATATATTGTGATGATCAAAATTTAAATTCAATACTCTATTGGTAAGTTGGTCAATTTAATAGGGAAGAGGGGGGCTAACTTGTTTGATCATAGGGACAAATAAAACCATGTTTTAATACATTAGAAATGTAGCTATCAATATTCCCTTTCGTAGTTAGCAAAAGCAAAATGTGAAGCAGGGGCAAAATATGTCGAGGCTTATTGGGTCCTTGCCTTAAGAATTTGGTCTCAAATGCTACACTATAACAAGCGAATTAAAATTCATCGGACTGCGTAATTCGGCTTCGACTTCAAAATTAAAATTCACTCGTACACCTTGTACACGTAACTAAACCAATTAATGAATTCTTATTTAGAGAATCCATTCAAATATTGTTCAAAATCACAATCAATCTCAATTTTCCAATGTATGACAGCAATACTAAAAATTTCTCCTGAGAGCCCAACTTCTGCTTCTAGCATAAATCATATCGTCTTCAAAATAACAAGGCTTGTCCTCATCAATAGTTCGAATTTTTCCCAATCCGGCACTAGTGTAGCTTCTCTTCATTGACCTATTCTCCAACTTTTGCCGTTCCAATTCTTTTTCCTTCACATAATTCAAGTCCTTATCATTTCTTATTTTATTATTCACTGCAGCTGAAGCTTCTCTAAATGTTTCCTTGTTCCTTGAGTTCGAGTAATTGACGCTAAAACTCCTCTGTAAATTCGATACTTGTATCCCGGGGCCGGCCATCACGCCGCCGTAACTGATCATATTTGCACAATCCTCCATGCTCTTCACATAGAAGTCTCTGGCCTTGTGTAAAATCTTTCCGGGTTTTTCCATGTAGTGCTTGAACTTGCTTTGCATGTTTGCTTTGCTTCTCATGGTTTCACCTATAAATTTATTTTGTTTTGCCAAAGAGACCACAAATTAGTTGGAAAGATAGGGAATGCAAGAACTTCCAAATTGAATTTTGATTTGAAGAGAGATGAACGGTGTATTTATATATAACTAATATAAAGAAGAAGTATGAAGTGTTAAAAATGGAGTCTAAAGTTGTACCTAAAAAAAAAAAAAAAATGGAGTCTAAAGGAAATTTTGGAGCTTATAGTGTGTTGAGTTTCTTCGTGATCAGGGATGACCGATGACCAAATGCTTGTCTTGTATTTGAAAATTATAGAGCCATATTATAATATAAGGAGGGTTCACATCTACAGGATAAGTAGCCTAATTTTTACTAATTTAAGGAAATTTTATTTGAGAACTAAATTTCTTAACTTAACCTCGACTTGAAAAAGTTAATGATCACTGGCTATGTTATGGCAAACGTGTTTAATTCACTTTCTTGGACAAGAATTAAGCAACCCACTAAGCCAGAGTTTACAGAAACAAGATTAAGAAATGAACAAACAAAGTAACAAGCAATCAAAGATACTCAACACACCAAGAATCTAACGTGGTTCAGCTCCACAAAGGAACCTACATCCACGGCTGTAAAACCAGCAAGGGCAGAAGCTTTATTGAACAACAAGAAGAACGTTTACAAATGAGTCACCGATTACAGATTAAAACCTATCGAATCTTTTCTCTCTGTAAAAATCCCTATGTTTTCTAGCTTAGAGACAGCTTATATAAGTAAGCTTCTCACGTGTGTTTTCACTTGCAATGAGTCAGTCTGTTATTTAACTAACTAACCAACTCTTGACTTGAATCCCACTTATGCCAGCACATATGACACCTCAGCATGTTCATAACAGATTATAACTAATCTTGGCTTCACAAATCTCCACCTTAGTTCTAATCTGATTATGCTTCTCCCTTCACTGCAACACAGCATCAGAAAGCTTGTTTCACAAGCTAACATTTCCAATCAGACTCAGTAAGCCCTTGAACCTGACTGATGGCAAAGGCTTGGTTAACATGTTAGCTGGATTTACCTCAGATGGCACCTTAACTACATTTACTACTCCTTTGCTGATTTCATCCCTTATGAAGTGCATTCTAACATCAATATGTTTAGTTCTCTCATGATACTTAGGATTTTTACTTAGTTGAATAGCACTTAAGCTATCACAGCCAACTACAACAACTTCTTGTTTAAACCCCAACTCAGAGACCAGTCCTCTCAGCCATATTGCCTCTTTGACAGCTTTTGTAAGTGCAATATATTCAGCTTCTGTTGTTGAGAGGGCAACCACTGATTGCAGGGAAGACTTCCAACTTATAGCACCTCCACACATAGTAAACACAAAACCTGTGATGGATCTTCTTCTATCTTTGTCTGCTGCATAGTTTGAGTCCACAAATCCAGCTACTTCAGGTGATGCTCCACTTAATTTCCCAAACATAATGGCAGTGACAGCAGACCCTTTGAGATACCTTAGTACCCATTTCACTGCATTCCAGTGACCCTTCCCTGGATTCCCCATAAACTTACTGATGACTCCAACTCCATGAGCCAAGTCAGGTCTGGTGCACACCATGGCATACATGATGCTGCCAACTGCACTGAAGTAAGGAATCTCCCTCATGTAGTTGAAATCATCATCAGTGGTAGATTCCAGTGACTTGGATAACTGGAAGTGAGCTGACAGAGGTGTTGAAACAGGCTTTGAATCTTCCATATTGAACCTGGTTAACACCATCTTCACATAATCCTCCTGAGATAGATACAAAACTTTGGACTCCCTATCTCTCTTTATTTGCATTCCCAGAATCTTTGTAGCTGCACCCAAATCCTTCATTTCAAATTCAGTGCTGAGCTCCACCTTAAGCTTCTTTACTTCTTCCTTTTGTTTACATGCAATAAGCATGTCATCCACATACAGAAGTAAGTAGATGCCACTACCATTTGTCAGGAATTTAAAATACACACAATTATCAAATCTGCTCCTACAGTATCCATGGCTTAGCATGAATTCATCAAACTTTAAATACCATTGCCTTGGAGATTGCTTGAGGCCATACAAGCTCTTCTTCAATAAGCACACCTTGTCTTCTGATCCTCTCTCAATGAACCCTTCTGGCTGTGCCATGAAAATTTCTTCATCAAGGCTGCCATGTAGGAATGCAGTTTTAACATCCATCTGTTCCAGCTCCAGATCATGATATGCTGAGAGTGCCAACAGCAACCTAATTGAGTTATATTTGACTACAGGTGAGAACACTTCATTGAAGTTAACTCCCTCTCTCTGTGTGAATCCCTTTGCCACAAGTCTGGCTTTATGTCTTGGTGGTTCATTTTCTGAAGCTCCAGCCTTCAACTTGAAAATCCACTTGCTACCAACTAGTTTCTTGTTAGATGGTCTGTCCACTAAGATCCAAGTATTATTTTTCTTTAAAGAGACTATTTCATCCTGCATTGCAGCATACCATTTCAGCTTATCCTCACATCTCATAGCTTCTTTATAGCTCAAAGGTTCTCCACCAGTTACTTCATCACCTACTGTCATTGCATAGAAAATGAGGTCAGCTATGCCATACTTCTTTGGCATTTTGATGGCTCTCCTCTCTCTGTCCCTAGCAAGCTGATATGTTTCCAGTTCTGATGGTTGTTTTCTTTCCTTGGTCTGGTCTGATGGTTGTTCAGGAGGCTTATAACTATCAGAATGCTTTACCATCTGTCCAGCACTTTCTTCTTCCTTTGTTTCAGCAGCTTCAATCTCAGTTTCTACCTTTGACTGGAGCATTTGCTCTTCATCAAAGGTGACATCCCTGCTGATTAATATCCTAGATGGTTTACCATTAAGGGTCCATATCTTGTATCCCTTAATGCCCTCAGGATAGCCCAAGAAATACCCTTTAACAGCCCTTGGTTCAAGTTTACCTTGCTTTAAGTGTGTATAAGCTGGACACCCAAAGATCCTCAGATTTCTCAAGTCTGGTGGCTTTCCAGACCAAAGCTCCTGAGGTGTCTTGAAACCTAAAGCTGAGGATGGGCTTCTGTTTATCAGGTAAGCAGCTGTGGTGACTACTTCTGCCCAAAAACCTTTGGATAGGTTTGCATTCAGCAGCATGCATCTTACCCTCTCTATTATGGTTCTGTTCATCCTTTCTGCCAGCCCATTTTGCTGTGGAGTGTAGGTGACAGTTCTATGCCTTGCAATGCCCTTATATTTGCAGAAATCTTCAAATTCTTTGCTGCAGTACTCTAGCCCATTGTCTGTTCTGAGCCTTTTTATTTTCTTACCAGTTTGGTTTTCAATGAGAGTATCCCACTCTTTGAACTTCCCTAGTGCTTCACTTTTGTGTTTCAACACATAGATCCAAACCTTCCTAGAGTAGTCATCTATGAAGGACACAAAGTACCTAGCTCCACCTAAAGATGGAACTTGTGATGGCCCCCAAAGGTCTGAGTGGATGTAATCTAGTGTCTGTTTGGTTTCTTTTCTCCCTGAACTGAATTTCAGTCTTGTGGCCTTCCCAAACACACATTTCTCACAGAATTCTAAGGAAGTAACTTTATCATCACCAAGCAAACCTTGATTGCTTAGCTCCTTGAGGCCTCTCTCACTGATATGAGCTAGTCTCATATGCCAGAGCTTGGTTTTGTCTCTGGTCACACTTGCTGAGATCCCTTGCACAGGTGAGGATCCAACTAGTATGTACAGCCCATTTTTCCTAACCCCTTTCATAACAATTTTACCCTGATCCAAGACCTGTATCTCTCCTTTTTCAGCTTTAATAGTACACCCTGATTAGTCAACCATTCCTAGAGATATCAAGTTTCTTTTCAGTTCAGGGACAAATCTCACTTGGTGTAAGTCTCTAGTGATACCATTATGCAATTTTAAGCTAACGGTTCCTATCCCAGCCACCTTGCAAGCTAGGTTATTTCCCAACAACACCTTTCCACCATTTATACTTTCAAAGGTCTTAAAGAACTTTTTATTTGGACACATGTGGAATGAGCAACCAGAGTCCAGAATCCACTCACCAGTTGGGTGCCTCTCTGCAGCCACCAAGACATCTGCTTCATCATAGTCACATTCATCTTCAGAGGCAACAACAGCCTTCCCATTTGATTTATTTTGCAGTTCTTCTAATTTCCTTTTCTCGAAGCAATCTTTAATGTAATGCCCCTCTTTCTAACAGAAGTAACACTTCCTCTTCTTCTTTTTCTTTTCAGTTTTATCTTTCTTGCTGTTGTTCTTTGTTTGCTTATTGTGTTTCTTTTCTGGCTTTCCTTTGACAACCAAACCTTCTGCATTGTTTTGATCTTTCATGTCTGATCTTTTCTTCAAATCCTTGGATTCCAGAGCATCTTTGACATCTTTCAAAGAGATGGTTTGTCTGCCATAGAGGAGGGTATCTACAAAATGTTCATAAGATTCTGGAAGAGAACTTAAGAGGATGAGTGCCCTGTCTTCATCTTCAAGAATTATGTTGACATTCTCGAGATCAAGAATGAGTTTGTTGAACTCATCCACATGATCTTTCATGGTTACTCCATCTTTCATCGAGAATGTGTATAATGTTGTGCAAATTTTAATGTACTCGCAAGCGCACGAATCTATTGTAGTATAGATCTATGGTGACGAGTGTCGATCCCACGAGGAGGTGGATTTTAATTGTGTAGAATTAATGTTGTAAATGGGTTGTTGGATTTATGGTGGAAATAATTTGGTATATGCTAAAACTTAAATTAAAATGGCGAGAATAAATTGAAGATAATTCTATTGAAATGACGTACTTGGGTATCTGGATCCGTATCAACATGCATCATGGGCTAAATAGTCCGTATTAATGCCAATTAAGTCATGAGGGGGGAATCCACACCTCATGAACCACGCTCTAATCAATATGGTGCTAAGGGCTTATCGTGCCAAATAATAATAACCTTATACTAGAGAGCCGGTGTAACCAAGGCGGTACTAGACAAGATTAGTATTATTTGTCGACGAGAAGTCAAAACATCCACAAAAATTAGAGGGGAAGAGAAAGTAAATTTACCAAATTAAGCTCATGACACATGTTGAGACTTCACCTTCAACCCAAGCTTGAAAGAAAATTAGCCACTCATAATTGAACTAGGGGCAAAATGGGAATTTATTAAAATACGAAGAAAATACAAGATGGAGAAGGAATTACAGAAAATGGATCCCAAAAATGGATTCAGAGATCCCAAATTAGGGGGGGAGGCCCCCTTTTTATAGATACATGGAGTAAATCATGGCCATCGGATTAAAAATAGTTTGGACGCTCAGGATTGCGCCACGTCATCAGTCAACAGTCCACGGTTTGACCACGCGGATGAACAGTAACACGGTTTGACCCGACTTTGAACAGTAACGCGGTTTGACCCGGATGAACAGTAACGCGGTTTGGTTGAAAATAATCCTGTGTGATGCATGCACCGTACGCGAGATTTTTCGTCCACTGATATGCTGCCACGTCACCATCAACAGTACATAAGAATTTTAGTCCAACAGGATCGTGACACCTCATCAGTCAATGCCACATCATCGGTCAATGCCACGTCATCATCCGTCTATGTGAACAGTGTCGTGAACAGTAACGTATACAGTATCGTACACGTGAATAGTACCGTACATGTGAATAGTGCCATTTTTCCTTTTATGCTCCTCCTAAGGTTTTCGACTGTCCTGAGTTCAAAAGTGATGTCCGTTTTGCCGTCTGATCTCTCCTTTATTGTGAAATGACTATAATGCCCCTAAAATACATAAATTACTTAATTAAAATAAAACACACGTAATTAAATCATAAGAATGTTAAATACATAAAAGTAAGGGTTGTTAGTAAGACTTGAAATGTAAAATGACGGTTTTCTCCTTTATAAATATGCATTTTCTAACACTCAACATATAACCTCCTCTTCATATACAGTCTCTTTGCCAATGATTTCTTTAGAAACATTTCTTCTAACTTGGCCCACAAACCAGCTGCAGATCTTTCTTTTGATACTTCTCTCAAGACTTCATCAGAGAGGTGCAAGATAATGGTGCTATGGGCCTTATTGTTTATGATCCTCTGATCTGCACTAAAGCTTGAAGAGCCTTCTCCCTTCTCTTTCTTGGCCATCGGATCTTCTCCATCGTCGAGGGCACTGTCAAGCCCTTGTTGAATAAGTATTGCTCTCATCTTCAAACTTCAGAGATAGAAATCATTGTCTCCATTGAATTTTTCAAGATCCACTCTGGTGCTTGCCATCTTTGAGTCTGATCACAATCGATACCAGGCTCTGATACCAGTTTGTTATGGCAAACGTGTTTAATTCACTTTCTTGGACAAGAATTAAGCAACCCACTAAGCCAGAGTTTACAGAAACAAGATTAAGAAATGAACAAACAAAGTAACAAGCAATCAAAGATACTCAACACACCAAGAATCTAACGTGGTTCAGCTCCACAAAGGAACCTACATCCACGGCTGTAAAACCAGCAAGGGCAGAAGCTTTATTGAACAACAAGAAGAACGTTTACAAATGAGTCACCGATTACAGATTAAAACCTATCGAATCTTTTCTCTCTGTAAAAATCCCTATGTTTTCTAGCTTAGAGACAGCTTATATAAGTAAGCTTCTCACGTGTGTTTTCACTTGCAATGAGTCAGTCTGTTATTTAACTAACTAACCAACTCTTGACTTGAATCCCACTTATGCCAGCACATATGACACCTCAGCATGTTCATAACAGATTATAACTAATCTTGGCTTCACAGGCTAACTTCTCCTAAAATAAGAAAAATTAAAACATCTAATAATAAAATCATATTAGATGTTTTAATTTTTAATTTATTTTTATTATTATGAATAATATTAAATATCTCAAATTGTATCTTAAAATTTTATGTCAAATAATGTCTCAATCATCAAGTTGACAATAAATTCATAAGTTTCAAATGAATTTACAATAATATTTTGTTTTGATTCTTAGTTCCTTAACATTGATCAATACAAAATGACAAGCATCTTCTCTCCAGGGCTGAGAAAGTAAGTACCGATGCTCTCAATTTTGAAGTTTTTTCTCATTTTAATAATCTAATTTATTTGTTAAAAGATATTTTTTTTCAAAGAAAACATTTGTTTAAAGAGTTCTATTGTGTTGACCTGTGTCCTTTTTACATAGAATTAGCAACCAAGCTGCTTGCCGTTCCATCTGAATTTCTTTCAAAATTAACAACTTGGCTATATTCATTTAATCTTTATAATTTAAGTCAATTATTCTAAAAACACATAAGGTCTTTTGGTCATAAATAACTAATGTGTTATTTATTTTTCAAAATTTCAAAATGACAAATGTTTCAATTGAATGGTTCCCGTAAGATCATCCAATAATAATAAGTTTGAATAAAATGGTCCCAATAAGACCATCTAATAAAATCATACCACGTATTTCAAATTTTTATTATTATTATTATTAGTAGCAGCACATGTTTCAAATTTTCTTTATTATTATTATTAGTAGTAGCAGAAGCACCAGCAATAGTTAAATTTCTATCTATCTTAAGTTGTCATGACAGATGGCACATGCATGAGGTATAATTGATGGTACACAGCATGTTGTTTTCATTCACTTTCTTTTCTAATTATACATCAGTGCACACCTTGATAGAAAGCCTATGTTGCCCTAGTTACAGCTGTCATTAATCTAATGGTTGCAAATCAATTGATCTAATGGCGGGTGCTATTGTACCATACATATATCACATGATCGTTGTCTTCTTTCTTTGTTTTTATCTTATCTCTAACTAGGAGAAAATTATGGTGCAATGGTGGTATTGTGCCACTGTTGCATCCAGCTGTTGGATCCCAATGGATCCATCCATCCAAGTGAATCCAACGGTGGCACGGTACCACCGTTGCACCATAGCCGGACCCCTCTAACTAACTCTCGATTGTTCTTGAGCCAATACTGATTCATGCTCCATATCAGTTTGGTAACTCTAGCTCACTGCCACTTTATTAGTGTCAAAAGCTTCTTTCATACATTTAACAAACACCATTGCATTCTTATCAAGCACTTACTTCTACAGTAATGTCAAATACTTAAAATACTTAAAATTTTATCTTAAATGATGGGATATATGATCAGTCATCAAAAGGATGATGATTAAAACAGGATCTAATTCCAATAATAAGGAATAGGCCTTTCTAAAACTTAGGTCTTGAATTTGAGTTTCAGTGGATGTGTGAGTTAAATAAAAAATAAATAAACAAAAGTAGATGAGTGCCACATCACATAACACATGCTGCATTATTTGAGAAAAAAATATTAGGATAGAATTTGGAATGTCTAGCATTATTGTTTTATTATGATTGATTATATTAAAAAGAAGTATAAAAGTCACACAATTGTTAAATTATGGTGATGTAAATTTTCAACTATATGGATAACAAACAAATTTCATTACGTAATTTCTTAGAACAAACGGTCATTATCCATATTATATGCATGCAGCATGTACGAAGTAGAGGCTGTGATTTTTATTAACACATCCGAAGCTAACTTCGGAGAAACATTCTTAGATATAAATTAATCAAAATAATTAAGTAATATCAATTTACAGCACCTATATATATATATATATATATCTATATCTAACTCCCTTCTTCATTTCATCATCCAATTAATCTCTTTCAGCGACATATATACATATATATATACAAAATGAGATGCAAAGGTAAAATGCAAACCATGTTGAGGAAAATTTTCAAAACCCCCATTAAAGTTCTAAGGAAAGCTAGAGATTTTTACTTAAAGGGCATGGAGAATTTGGCTGCGCCAGCTTTCTGCTCCCTGAAGAGTTGTAGTGTCAACTATATAAGAGGATGTGATAATGAGGTTCTGAGGCAGCTCTTATGTGCAGCATCAACGGAAATTATGGAGGGCGAAGTACAGCCGAATGGAATGGCTACATATTACATTTTTACTGTTGGAAAGATTGGGAGAATTGAGGAGAACAAGCCTTGTTCTTTCAGGAAGATGCTCTGAAGGTTAATTTGTTGTATCCAAGAATAAGAAGCCAATTTCTTTAGAGGAATTCTATATAATTAATTAATAGTGAATATGAATCAATATTATCATAGTATCTCGAAGTACTTGGAAATTAAACTATTTGAAAAGATAGGTCATATGTAAGATTAGTCAATTTTAATTATACTTCTTATTTAGTCTAATGGTAACTCAATTCCCTTCTTCTATTCATGTGAGCAGGTTTCAAACTGCATACTTCTTATTTTCGATGTAAGAGATATTACCAATTCAACTATAATACCCACTTAATATATTTTCTTCATCTGTTCTTCCTTTGAAGTTTGAAATATTGATAGATCTGCTATGTCTCTTCTCCAAACGAGGATTGATTAGAGATGATATGAGTTTGTTTGTAACATATACGGGGTTATTAGTTAACACCTTGATCTTTGCTATATTTGATTATCATAATGGCTATGTCTCACCCCCATTGTGTTAATCATTTTCCCTAATGTTCCAAACTATTAACTTTCAACATTTTTACTTTTATTATCCACTGCTGATCATTGTGCAAGCAGTTGCCAGGAATCGACATAATTTTCTTTTTTTTAAGGTAAAAGATTTTGATGCGTTTGAAACATGAACAATAAGAGGTGAGCAAACATCAGCCATTATTTTATTATCTCAAAAAATAAGAGATGAGCTAGTATATACACTCCATTAAGTAGCCGTTAAAGGCTGAAGAAGGGAAAAAATAAAATAAAAATAAAAACTGCGGAATATAGGCTGTATACAGCCATATACGAAGAAAGTTTCGATAGCATGATTGAGAGAATCAAGGATCAAAATGGGCAAGTTGTATGCAAGCTTCTTAAATCTTAGGCCCCGTTTGGGACTGCTGCTATGGCAGCCGAACAGCGTACAACGCAGTAGTCACAAATGAGTTTTTTTTTTTCTTTAAAATTTTTTAAAGATGCTACTAAATGAGGGATCAGGCTACGGTGCAACAGTGGCACCGTGCCACAGTTGCACCTAGCCGTTGGATGCAGTTGAATTGGTGGGATCCACTGACATCCAACTGCATCCAACGACTAGGTGCAACTGTGGCACGGTGCCACTGTTGCACCTAAGGGAAATCCCTAAATGAGGGCTTAATAATTACTTAATTACGATTCTCTCCAATAATAAAACCATACGTTAATGACATTGATTGGATAAAAAGAATAAATACCAACTTAAAAATATAGGAATTAATTGAGTAAAAACATCAATTAATTAATAAATTATTAATTTATGTTATTTTTCTAAAATATAAGTTCAAGTATTTTAAAATTCATTAGTTAAAAAATTATAGCTTATGTAATTTTTATTCTCTGCTACCATATGGCAATGTTTCATTGGATTGGAGCACTACATCATCATATACTTTGTACAAAATGAACCGTTTTGTGCAAAGTTTTATAAGAACATCATTTTCCTGTCTATTTAAAGAATGAGACTTTTTTTGTCATGAATTAGAACCAAGTCAACATATTTTTTTTTTATTTCAATATTTTTAAGGTGAGAAAAGTCTCATATAGAACAATTCTAATAAGATAATTCAATAAAATTACAACCCAAGATTTAAATTTTTGCTATCATTATTATTATTATAAATAGTCAATCTATGACAAAATATATATCTGACAAAATTGTGTTTGATAAACCTCGATGATGTATTCTGCACATCTATCTACGATTTCCTACAAAAGTTTTTACGTGTGAAAATAATGACATCACCAATTTTTAATAATATACCTTGGCAAACAATTCTCTTTAAATTAGAAGGAAAATAAAAAACTTAAAAGAACAAAATTTATTTACGTAATTTCTTAGAACAGGCATCATTGACTATTTATTAGTCAAGAAATGAATATTATATTATATGTAAGAACCATATGCTAATTACTAAAAACGAAAATAATGAAACAGCCATATTATTTATTAGTCAAATGAATATTATTATATCCAATGTACCGGATGCCAATGCAATGAAAATCACATGCTCATAGGCATATATGTTGTTTATTTGTCGAATTCATATTTTATGCGAGCGTCATGTTCTAAGTGGACTTTTTTATTTTTTTTAAACAATTCTATAATCGTCCTCAGCTACTTCGGAGAAACATGGTTAGATATAAATTAATCAAAATGATTAAAATCGAATCAATTTAGTAACACATTTATATACATCTCTAACTCTCTTCATCTCATCATCAAAGTCTCTTAATAGTTCTTGTTCCATTTCTATCCCACATATCTATATATATTTCTCTTTCAGCAACACACATATATGGATACAAAGTTGATGAGAAGCAAAGCTAAAATGCAGACCAAGGTGACGAAAATTTTCAAAGCCCCCATTAAAATTCTTCGTAAGGCTAGAGATTTTTACGTGCGGGGCATGCAGGAATTGGGTGCAGCGCCATCTACGAGGTTGCCGAAGAGTTATAGCGTCAACTCAACGAGAGCATGGGATGATGAAGAAGACTTTAGTCAACTCTTACGTGCTGCATCGACAAAAATTATGGAGGGGAAAGTGCAGCTGAATGGAATGGCTAGAAGTTACAGTGTTAATGTTGGAAAGATTGGGATAATTGAAGAGGACAGGCCTTGTGCTTTTGTGGAAGATGCTGTGAAGGCCGATTTGTTGTATCCAAGAAGTAGAAGCCATGCCGTCAAGAGAAATTTTGTGTAAAACCAATATTATCCCGATGTATATATAAACTAGCTAATTTGGAAAAAGTAGAGAATGTATGCAAGAATTAAGATTTATTCTTCGTTTCTTCTTAATTAATTATGTTCCTTCTTTCAAATATTTATCTAATCGAAGATTAATCCTGGACCTTTGGGGTAAGATGCAGCGCCCCTAAGTCAGTGTTTTTTTAATTTTTAATATCAGTTATAATTATTTTTAATATCAATTATATCGGATACAGTAAATGCTATGGTTGGTTTCAAGGAAAAAAAAATAAGAGAGGAGAGGAAAGGAGGTGAGGGGAAAAAAATAAGAAAAGAAAGATGAAATTAATATATAATCAAATAATGAAAATGGGATTAACTTTTTCTTTATTCATCTTTTCTCTCCCTCTTTCTTTATCATTCCTATCCTCTCTTACAATTTCTTCCGACTATCTGTGCGCTATGAGGATTTGTTCAATAAGATCTCAGGTTTTTCATATCATTTGAGGGGGTACTTGATTAGTTTTTTAAAAAAAACAAACAAACAAACAAACAAAATAGCGGGCTTTTTTTATTGGGCCATAAAGTATTTAGTTGCACATGATTGCATTTAAAAGTAAAATTTGTTTTGCTTAGAGAAATAGAAATTTAAATATAAGATTAGTATCCGAGCCCATGTCAGGTTTGGGATTTTTCATGTGAGCCCAGGTCCGGCCCGACCCTCCAACCAAATGGAATACTATATACATTAATTTTCTCTTGTAGATATGTTCATTTGGACTTAATTTGCTCTCAAAATACTAAATAACAGTGCATTGCTTGAGCATGCATTTTATAAAAAGTGCCTGAAAATGATAATTATCTTATAATGAGTGGCAAAAGGAGTTAATATTGTCTCTTATTTTGAGCTCTTTTTTCTATACTATCTTATGTCACGCATAAATAATCGGGTGTGATTTAAATATAATTACTTTTTTATTATATTTCTATCTAACAACTAGCAGTCACAATTTTGTATTTTACTTTGGTAAAACTCAAATAAAGAAAAAAAATTCGCATCATATAAAAAGTTTGAATTACTTTTTGCAAATGACTGATTAGTACATGTATATACATTTACAAATGGATCATCCGACAGAATAATTCAAAAAGAGGTACAGGGCATATATGGACTGTTACAAAATGGTATCAAGATGGAAAGTTTGAGCTCAGACAGTTGACTTCATCATGGTCATGGATGACCAGTGACCAAATCATCATCTTGTGTTCCTATATTCTCGTAATTGTTACATGTGGAAATCGTGATGCTATAAAATTTCAATTATTTCGTGTAATAAACAATTCAATTAGTTATCGCAATTTCTTCGAACAAACAGCCATATATACTATTTATTAGTCAATCAATTAATATTATATATACTTATGCAGGATGCTAATGAATGAGAATCACTTACTAGTCAACTTATGAGTATTACATGGAAATTAAATAGGCAAATAATTAATCAGTCAAATTCATATTAAATACAGCCATCCAACGCTTGATACTTCGGAGAAACATGCTTATAAAAACATAAAATAATAAATAATCGAGCAACACCTCTATATATATCTCTAATTCTATTCATCTTATCATATCCAAGTCTCTTACAGTTCTTAGATTGTTCCATTTCTCGTTCACAACCACAAAGCTATCTCTTGTCAGCAAGATTGAAAATGAGAGGCAAAGCTCAAAAGCAAACCAAGTTGATGAAAATATGCAAAGCCCCCATCAAAATTCTTTGCAAGGCTCGAGATTTTTACGTGAAGGGCATGAATGAATTGGCTGCGCCGGCTGTGAGCTTGTCGAAAAGTTACAGTGTCAACTCTATCAAAGCAGTCGATGATGAGGACTTCAGGCAACTCTTGCGTGCAGCATCAACGAGAATCATAGATGGCAAATTGCAGCCGAATGGAATGGCTAGGAGTTACAGTGTTAGTGTTGGAAAGATTGGGAGAATTGAGGAGGACGAGCCTTGTGCTTTTGTGGAAGATGCTGTGAAGGCCAATTTGTTGTATCCAAGAAGTAGAAGCCGTGCCGTCAAGAGGAATTTTGCGTAAAACCAATAGTAATATATTATCCCGATGTACATGGAAACTAGCTAAAATTGGAAAAGTAAAGAGAATTAGTATATGCAAGACAAGCTTAATTCTTTGTTTCTTCTTAATTAATTATGTTCCTCCTTTGGAATATTTCATCAATTCTCTAATCGAAGATTAAATCTAGATACATCTTTGGTGTAAGATGCAGCGCCTGGAAGCCAAATTTTTTTTATTGTCAATATCAATTTTATCGGACATTTGTAGACTTTGAGAGGAATGGTTCGATAAGATCTGAGTTTTTCATACCATAAAAGGAAAAACGAAAAAGAATTAGTGGGCTGTTTTGATTGGGCCCAAAAATTTTTAGCTATAAATGGTTGCATTTACAATTTAAAATTGTTGCATTTCGAGAAACAAAATTTAAATTTAAGATTAATAACTGAGCTCGGGGTATATGGGAGCTTTTTATAGAAGTTGCTAATCACTCAAAATAAACTTAGATTTTATTGCAATCAATATAGTAAATAAATAAAAAATAATAAGTAATACAAGAATTTCTAACTATATTGCTAAATCGCAGTCCAGTATTTCATTTAAGGATCTTGTAGTGGAGGATACTCTTACCCTAGCCATATTTCGATTTCCGTTTTCTTTTACCTTGAATTGGATAATTAATTTAATCAAAGCCTGACCCGAGTTCCGCTGATGTTGAAGCCACCTTCTTTTTCTTTCACTTTCCCTATTTATTCTATCTATAATTGTAAAACCAAAAAAAAAAAAAAAGGAAAGAGAGATTAGTCACAAATATTTGAATTTTATGTGCCATTATAGGGATCATTCTTCTACCCTTTTGAGAGAGTTGATGACTATTTGTAATTATTAACTTGACTGTCTCGGGGATCTGAGATTTGAGCTATCAATTATTTGTGGAAACATATCAATTAGTAGATCCCTTGTTAAAAGAAAGAGATGATGAACAAAGGACTTAGATTGAGTCATTCTCTGACCGCCGAGAGTATATATAATACATAGACAACACAAAAAGATTTAAGTGATTAGATGATTTTTTCTAATAGATTTAAGTGACTAGATGATTTTTACACATCACGGTGATGTGTTGAGCCTAAATTTTTTTGTCTTCCTAAATGGAAAATATACTTTTCTTTCCCTTATAAATGTTAATTTGCATAAATGTGGTCACTGGGCTATATTGGCAAAGAGATGGCTCAGTTGTGTTGATGGGCCAGCCACGTGCCCCTTTTTTTTCGACATTAACCTCGATTTTAATTTAAAATTTATCTATTTTATTTTTTTTTGTGCTGTTATTGAGTGTAGAACTCAAGACTCCAAGTAAACTAGTTGCCCTTATTGCCATCGGGGCCTATCTCGAGAATGTGGCAACCCCGCGTGATGGCGCTAAGTCTTCGCTTCGCCAGCCACTGAACGATGCCTAGCGAAAGCAAATAAAGCAATAAGTACGCAAAGACCCAGAATGGAGGTTTACCTGAAACAGAGGTTTATGCAAGAAACTAATTTTGCCAACAACAAAGAACATAAATTTTAGTTTTTATTAAGGCTCCAACCCCTAACTTTTTTATTTCTACAAATAAGAAAAGATTATAAATAGCCTAAGGCTTTGTATGCTGAAGGACATCACTCTCTTTACCAAAATATGAATCTTTAAAATATAGATTCCCATCACTACCTATATAAGTTTGCAAATGACACTCCCATTTGCTAAGGCGAGGTAGCGCTCTACCCTTACGCCACCTCAATTCCTTCTCTTAGAATTTAGGCACTACTAAGCATGTTGTGTGGAACCACACCTCCACTCCCTCTTAAATAAGCGCTACCCACTTAGCCTAGTAGCAAGGATATTATGGAGTGTAACCGCCGCTGCCCACCTCTCTTGATGAGCAGTCATCATTGCCCACTTCCCTTGCCCCTATTTTCTAAGTGTGTGATCTAAAGTCATGTCCTCCCACTAGTTGCACCCACAATTACCCACTTCATGCTTGATTTTAGGTCCCATTTTTGGAGAATTTGTAGCCAACATGCTCCATGTTTCTACCACCATTGCCCGCATACAGCCCGCATGTGAACACCTTTCCTCTTTAAATAGTTTGGCCCCCGAGCATGCCCAACTGTGCTACATGTTTGTGCACTGTCCCTGCATGTATTTGCGCTAGTGCCTCGTGCCATCCCACATTCTGTCATTTAGCTTGCGCGCGTCCCATGCATCCCGTGCCCACGTGCTTCGTGTGTCTCGCACTCGCGCGCTCGCATGTCCACTCACTTGCGAGATGTTGCATGCCACGCAACACCTTTGCATAAGCTGCCTCACACTCCTCGCGTTGGTCCCATAGCGTACGCTTGTTGCAATGCCTAGGCCCATGTGTCAGTCTTGCCTTGCCCTCGTGCTCGCTCCCGAGCACGCCCATGTTGCTGCCCTTCACTTGGCACAAGGCCATAAGCTAAGCCTAGGCATTTGGCCATCATGACTCACGGTGCTGACACCTATCCACTTGGCTAATCAAATTAAGTAGTCAAGAAATCGTAATGATAATGTATAAAGACTAAAGTAACCTTTAATTAATTTAATAATTAAAACATATTAATTGCTTTTAATAGAACAAATAAAAATTAAAAACATACAATAACCTTAAAAAGAGTAGAAAACAACAAATCTTTCATTAATAATACAAATTTAATTCTATTTTGATTAAGTGATTTATAATTTTAAAAATGTAAAACAGTAACTATTTCTACAAATTCAATTTAAATTAACTCAAACAATGAATAAGATGACAATGTAAGTGTCCGATACCATACATCAAAATTGACAAAATGATACAAATGTTGATGATGTCACAATGTTCAATTGAAGTTGATGATGATGACGGCAATGAGAATGAAGACTTTCCAGTGAAAAAAATTGTTGTAATATGCAAATGATAGATAGTTCAGTTATCAATAGGTGCCAACTTAGTTAGTGATGCAAATTATGTCATATTTCATTTTATTTGTAATTTGTAGCTTTTCATTTCATAAAAATAAATTTTATTTTATTAATCTCTTAATGTTATTTTTAATTTAATTTAATTTGAGTAATATTTATATTTATTCTTTAAAAATTAAATTATTAATGATGATTCAAATAATTCAATTAATAGATTTATCAATGTGAAATTAGAAATTTAGAATACAAAGTAAAATTTCAAATTTAATTTTTAAATATTGAACTTTAATTTGTAAATTTGCATTTAATTTTTCTACAACAAAACAAAAATAAGAAATTAACAAAAACTAATAATTTACAAATATTTTATGTAAAATGGGCCGGTGCTCATGTTGTGCCCATTGTTTTGCTGTACCTAGGCTTGGCTTGGCCTATGTCGTGCCTGAGCACGACATGATCGATTGATCAAAATACTTCGCTCCGCATGGTCCATTGATGAGCTGTGCTATGGCGTCGTGCCATACGGCGCAAGCCGTACCATGCCACTGGCCATATCTAAATTTGTACTCTTTGCAAAATACAAACTAATAGTGCATTTTATGAAAAATGGGTTCGAGCCTGAAAGTGATAATTATGTTATAATGTTTCGGAAAAAGAGTTAATACTGTCACCTATTTTTTGCTCTTTCTCTATACCATCATATCTGGTGTGTAAATGATCAGGTATGACTCCAATATAATTACTTTTATGTTGTATTTCTATCTAACAATTTCCAATCACAATATTATTATTTGACAAAATTCAAATCTAAGAGAGAATTCTAATCATACCAAAATTTGAACTTGTTTTTCCGCGGAAAATTAATAAGTACATGTATATATCTACAAGAGGATCATTTATGAGAATAAGTTAAGAAGAGATAGTAGGCATGGAGTGTTAAGAAATGGAATCAAGATGGAAAGTTTGTGCTCAGACAGTTGACTTCACCATGATCATGGACGACCAGTGACCAAATCATCATCTTAAGTTCCAAAATTCTCATAGTTGTTGCATGTAGAAATCGTGATGCTATAAAATTTCAATTATTTCGTATAATACAAAATTCAATTTATTTATCGCAATTTCTTCGAACAAACATCCATATATACTATTTATCAGTCAATCAATGAATATTATATATATGCCGGATGCTAATGAATGAAAATCACTTATTAGTCAAATTCTGAGTATTATATCCAGGCATCAGTATCACATGTACATGGAAACAGGCAAATAATTAATCAGTCAAATTTATATTAAATGCAGCCACCCGAAGCTAGATACTTCGGAGAAACATGCTTACAAAATAATAAAATAATAAATAATCAAGCAACACCTCTATATAATCTCTCACTCTCTTCATCTTTATCATATCCAAGTCTCTTATAGTTCTTAGCTCGTTCCATTTCTCTTCCGCAAAGCTATCTCTTGTCAGCAACATATATACAGATTAAAAATGAGAGGCAAAGCTCAAAAGCAAACCAAGTTGACGAAAATATGCAAAGTCCCCATCAAAATTCTTTGCAAGGCTCGAGATTTTTACGTGAAGGGCATGAATGGATTCGCTGCGCCGGCTGCGAGCTTGTCGAAGAGTTATAGTGTCAACTCTATCAATGCAGTCGATGATGAGGACTTCAGGCAACTCCTGCGTGTAGCATCAACGAGAATCACGGATGGCAAATCGCAGCCGAATGGAATGGCGAGGTGTTACAGTGTTAGTGTTGGAAAGATTGGGAGAATTGAGGAGAACAAGCCTTGTGCTTTTGTGGAAGATGCTCTGAAGGCTAATTTATTGTATCCAAGAAGTAGAAGCCATGCTGTTAAGAGGAAATTTGTGTAATGAATAGTGAATAAGATTAAACTCATTCTTATTGATTGTTTTACATTCCTATCCTGGGAATTAAATTCAAAACTCAAAACTATATAATAGACTATAATCATTGTTTGTTTAATTAGCTGCAACATTTTTGCCTCTTATGGTCGAAGGAAACAAGTATTTGGTAGAAATATAACAGCGTTTGATGAAATACCTCACAGACAAGTCTCGAAGGGGAAGTTTTGACTCGTTTGTTTTCTTTTCTATCTGAGGTTCAATTTTATTCACTTTCATTATACTTGCCTCTTATTAAATGTCCGCATATTGACGAAATAACATTTACTCCTATGTAACCTCTTGAGAAAAGGGGGTGGGAAGCCACCATATACCACTTGCCACAAGGTGCTCCTCTATGGTGGTTAATTGATTTGCCTCTTGCGGTGGATGCCAGAGGTTAAATTTGAAGAGCATCGATTAATAAAATTTGGGTTGAAATTTTGATGGAGCGGTCTTCATGTAACTAAAAAAATATATTACAACTCAAAAGATAAGCTAGGCAGAAACAAGAGGGATAATACTGTTAGTGAATAAAAAAGAGATAGAAGGCATAAAGTGTTAAAATTGGAGTCTAAATTGCAAGCTGCTAGGTTGATTTCTTCATGGTCATGGATTGACCAGTGACCACGAGATAATATTAATTGTCTTCGATATTTCCAAAACTGTTATACGCCATAATCAAGAGGTACCAAGTTTTCAACAAAATAACGTTATATTTGTAAAACTTCATTGACTTACTTTCATGATTATTATTCGTTGTCAATAATTGAATGCATGGCTGCGGACAACTTGGCACGTTTTATGCAATGAATGTAATAGTTTAATTTGCAAATTACTAGGATTATTGTAGTGAATTTTACTTATCTATTTTTACGTTGTCACATGTCAATTTTCAAAAAGAATATGAACACACATTTAATTAACTAAAAGTTCATTGTATTTTATCAATCTAATCAATTGAATTTGAATTAATCCACTAAATGCCCATTAAATAAACTAAAAAATAAATATATTATGCATGCTTAATTATCTACAAAGCTGTGCGAGGACAAAGAACCAGTAGTAGATCCATTAGTACCATTTGCATTACCAGAGCAAGTCCTTTATCCAGTTGAAGAACGAAGAACCAGTTGACTAAGTTACAGTTCCTTAAGCATAACCAGTAGAGACCGCAGATTGTTATCCATATCCAGCAGATACGAGGGCGACACAGATATCCCTGTATTCAAGCAATGAGTATTGGTCCAACCTTTTCACATGCTTTGTTCTCTCATAGAAGAACAACTCTGATTGCAATTTGAGAATTGAAACCTAGGAATTCTAGATGTAATAAGAAAAATTAGAGGTGAGATCCATACTATATTTAAAT